>NW_016159121.1:0-4289 GCF_001687245.7 Rhagoletis zephyria
GCCGGCGTCTCCAGACGCGCCGGCCTCGCCGCCGCCGCCGATTCTTTTTCAAGTTGACCACGCCGCCGCCGCAGAGCCTGTCGGCGTAAACCTCTAGTACATACTACATCAAAACATATAATAATGAAATCTATAAATTTTGTGCAAAACTCAACAAATTTGCATATTAATTTGCAACTTTCCAATCAGTATGTTCGGCAATTATTTTTTGTATGGGGAAAATGAGCAACACATTCCACGAAAAAAATTGCCAAAAATAAACGCGATTTTCTAACAACTTCAAACTTACACTTACTTAAAATTTAATGGCATATAAAACTATGTACTTACGTACTTAGAATTTCTATAAAAAAAACTGAATAGAAAGTTGCAAATTAGTATGAAAAATTTATTGAATTTTCCAGAGTTTTCCATAAAGTTTAAGTACTTTATTTTTATTGTTTTTGTGTAGTTTTAACTACATATCTATAAAAAGTTATCGAAAATAAATTAGAATAAAAAACTATGAACAATTTCGAGCAGCACTGTTTAATTTTCCTCTTACGCCAACCGCTTTTGATCGCCAAAAATGCCTGCATCCCTCAGCATAAATCAAGCTGTATTAAATCGCCGCATTTCGTTTTATGTAATCCGCTGCGTCCCTTGCGGCCGGCTCCATCTCTTCCTAAGCCTTGCTTTGCCACTCACAGCTTGCATACATACATACATACATACACACATTGCTATGTGCCACATGATGCAAATTAATGAAGCACAGTTAATTGCAAAAATTTATTTTTTTCTTGCTCTTCCTATCTGTCGTCCACCATTCGCAGCTGCACTCCCCTCAATCAACGCCTTGTTGAACATTTTCAATAGAGCGGAAGGATTTAGTGCTAGCGGAAATGGACAGACGGTTGGTCGTTGAAGTGGCAATTTATGTAACGGCGTGCGTTTGTCAGCTAACGTAATTTGGTGCGCTCGCGTAAGCATTAATTTTGTCAACATCCGTTGCGGTGTTACAAACATTTCATTTCCTATTTTCAGATTTTCCTACTGTGCCAATTTCAGTTGGTTTGGCATTTTTCCCTTTTGAAATTCGGGAAAATGTGAAAATTATTGTGAAATTGCAAAATTAGCATTTTCAGTTAAGCCACTCGAAGCCGCATCTGTGCTAATATATGTATACTAGAAATACCAATACAAAAACCATTACCGCTACGTAGTACACGAAATTGCTGCCTAACTTTCATAGCAACAACATTCATTGATACATGTATGTATGTATGTGCATATGTAGTAGACAACTTTGTATCGAAATTTTATGTAGCCTGCATCTTCATCCACGTACATATTTATGTATGAACACTTGTATGTATGTACAATGGCTTCTATGCCTACTAGCCACTAGCCCCAATGCGCTTATTGCACACATTTGCGCAATTATTGGTTGCAACACTGAGGTTGCTGCAAGTGCCACTTGCACTCCACTAGACAGTGAGGTAAAAGAGGCCAAGCAATAACATTGCCACACTATTATCAGCAGCATGGAACGCTGGCAGCAAAATCAACTGGCAATTTAACTAGTAGTTTTGAATCGTTTAGTCTGGAGAGTCGATAGTGTTGCGATTTTAGTGAGCATTGCTGGCGTAAGTTTGTTTGTACATATTTGCAACGGGAGTTTATGGGTTTCTTATTGTTCGACTGCCATTCTTGTGATACGCATGTATAGGTATCATAAATGGATGGCTGCAGCTGACATATGGAATAAGCAGTTTGGTAGTTAGAGAGATGCATTGGCTGAGCTGTTGCGCCTTCTGAACGTTCTGAATGGAATGTCTATATTGCTATTCCTTCCACGCAAATACACTCAACAAACCGACTAAAAAGAGAGACCACTCTGCACATATCCCACCGTTCCTCAGCAAAGCTAATATCCACACTCCCCAGATTCCTTATGTCTGAGTACATTATACACTCCGCAAATATATTAAAGCAGTCCTGCATGTCGGCGCTACACAACTGCGCTCTGCCGACTCGGACAGGTTTTTCCACCTCGTTTTAAAGCACTGGAATGGGACGAATGCCCTGATAGCAAGGATCTCTCCTGATAATATCGGAACACAGAGAACCCAGAGTATAAACAGACAGACTGGTCTTTCCCGAGTAGAGCAGCATTTGGGCTTCGAATACTATTCGTCTGGCAGCGTTTGTGTTTATTCGTACGACATGATCAACCTATCCGCTATCGGTATTTTCGGGTCCATTGTCTGCGTAATGAGTACCTTATAGAGCGCGGTTTTATATGACGCGATGGGGCTTTACGTCTCTGTTGTATATTTGGTCCAAAATAGCCAGAAAAAATGGCAATTTTCTGAAGAAAATCTGGAGAACAATCCGAAAAATTACGAATAGTTTCATTTTATTACACTGTGCGACAGCCGAAACCAGCCCGGACTTTGGTAACATTTTCTGAAAGCATACCCATCCAGACATGTGCAGTAAAATTTTATGGGAAATATTTTCGTGGAATATCTTAACCCATTAGCTCCCGTCAGAATGGGTCGTTTTGACCCTTACGTCAAGAAACCCCGCAAAAACACATTTGGAAGTTTGTTAGAGGATAAATATATTCTACAAAATTATTCTTCGGAAAATTTTACTTCTCAGGCAGAAACTTCATGCCACCAACGTAAAAGTCTCTATAAAACTAAAACAAAAAATCTATGCCAAACTCAATTAAAAAAAATCTTTTTTAAAGAAACCAATTTTTTGTTGATTTTTTAACTTAATTTCTTAGAGACTTTTACGTTGGTGTCATGAAGCTTCATTCATTCCTCTAACGAACTTCCAAACTTGCTTTTTGCGGGGTTTCTTGAAGTAAGGGTCAAAACGACCTTTTCGGGAATCGCAGAGAAAAGAATATTTTCCATATTTTTTTTCTACATGTGCGAGAAGCGTAATGACTTATCCCATATACGGTTGCCTACTTAAACGACATGTATGTTCTCCAATTCAAAATTTAATTCGAAACCACCCGAAAATCACTCTTAAACAATAACATTTAAATTACAACTGATTTGTTGGCCAACCGGTTTTGCATCTTTAACAAATTTGTAATACTGTAAGAGAAATGGTATGCGGGTACAAATGGTACATATCTTTAGGTAGACTAAATATGAAAGTGGTTACATAAACCCAGATGCATTTATATAATTACATAGGTATCTATGTACATATTCACATTCGAGTGATTTTCACTTCCGGTGATTGTGGTCAATTTTAACTCACCAAGAGTGCGCAAGGGTAAACGGAAGAGTGTATGTAAACTAATAGTAGGAAAATACGAATTTCAAGGCTACACAGCCTAAAAGCACGCAACGGATGTGGTAGTAAGAAAAAAAAAAATTGAGAAATTGGCAGTTAAAGAGGAAGTAAAATTGGGAAAGTGCTTGCCTGTTAACTCCACTGAGTGTGTGTGCGTGTGTGTGTGGATGTACGAATTTATGTAATGTAAGAAAAGCACTAGTGTGTGAAAGCTGAAATGTGGGGAATGTGGTATTGGCGCTGTGCAATTCTGTGGTAGACCAACGAACTGAACTGAACGAATGTACGGGTATATCTATCGATTTCCGTTTCCGCTGTGTGCTATTCAGGGGTATACGTTGCAAAGGAAGGAACGCTATATACATATGTAGAAATACATCTGCACATGTATTGGTATGTAAGTGCATACATATATTTATGAGTTTTGCTTGCAAATGCGATGCGTGCGTTCTCAGGCGCTTGTTTTGCTCGGCTTGCCGACCGGATGTGCACAATCTCGATATAAAAGCACCGCAATTCAGTTCTTTTGCGTATTCCCGCGGCTTTTGGTTGCCTTTCAATGTGAACGAAAACAAAGAAATTGACTATGCAGACACACACTACAACCATACATATAAACATATATGTTTGGGTATACAAACATTTGCAACCACATTTTTTACTTAAAATAATTTTTAAGGATGTACTGAACTGAAGTTAATAAATATATTATTTTATTTCATTTTATTTTGTTTTATTAAATTAAATTAAACTTAATTTTATTCTATTTAACTTTATTTTTTTTTAATTAAAATCTTTTCATTTAGCTTTATTTTATTTTATTTCATTTCATTTCATTTCATTTCATTTGATTTTATTTTATTTTATTTTATTTTATTTTATTTTATCTTATTTTATTTTATTTTATTTTATTTTATTTTATTTTATTTTATTTTATTTTATTTTATTTTATTTTATTTTATTTTATTTTATTTTATTTTATT
>NW_016159121.1:5032-49340 GCF_001687245.7 Rhagoletis zephyria
TTTATTTTATTTTATTTTATTTTATTTTATTTTATTTTATTTTATTTTATTTTATTTTATTTTATTTTATTTTATTTTATTTTATTTTATTTATTTTGTTTTATCTTGTGTTACTTTATTTAATTTTATTCAATTTTATTTATTTTAGTTAATTATATTCTGTATGCTCCTAGGACATGCAGCTTAACGAAGCCTCTGTATGGTTTAAGAAGCTGTTTCATGAAAGAAATTCTTTCGAAGATTTATCGTGGCCTTTCGTTGGAGAACAGTATTTTTAAGTAAGAATAGTATATATCGACTACTGAGCGGAAGATCGACTATCTCGGCAGCCAGCTCGAAAACGCTCTATCTCAAGAAACTTTTCAAGAACGCCCTATTTCAGAATTCGTTTCAAAAATGCCCTATCTCAGCTGCCGATTTAAAAACGCTCTATATCAGCACCTTTTCAATACATTTTGAAGTGAGATAGGGCATTCTTCAACCAAATTATGAGATAGGGTGCTTTTCAATAAAATTTTAAAATAGGGCGTTCTTGAAAAGGTTTTTGAGATAAGGCTGTCGTCTACCGTCCTAGTAGGTGCCGCGTCGTCACAAACAAAAGGTGGCGCAGAACTTTACGGCTCGCGGCAATATTCGGTAAGGTTTACATATAATTTCGAAACAACTATTTGAGTTAAGGGTTAGGCTTTTTAATGCTAATGTGCTATCATGTGCTGTGGAATAGAAACTAAGGAGTGTAAGCCGTGGAAAAGATCAGTCGAATATAAGTCAAACATAGTAGGGATTGACCTGGAGTAAGTTAAAACCATCTCCAGATACAGAACGTATATATGTGAGCCGTTTATACCCAAGGCACAGTACATATAGTAATAGTCTAGACAAGTCTTACCTAGCCAGTTTGGCTAGAATCAAGGAGACTACAAAAGTGGACGGCTTGGTAAGTGCCGAGAAATCTTGCATATAAAACTTTTCAGAGGCATAATCACCTCTTTCGCCACATCATAGTCATTCTTATTTGAAGGCCGCTCGTTGGGGTTTCCACTTCCACATCCCAAGCCGTTTTTGGGCCGTCCGTAGAATTAGGAAATTCAGATGCATAATAATCCCATTGCTGCACTGGCCAGCCCTCGAACTACTTTCAAATTTGCTCGAATATGGAAACCTCGACTGAATAGCTTTAGAGGCCATAACGAACTAGCTTTACTTTGGTTGCCCGATCACTGGATAAGAAAAATCCGATCGTTGGGCTAAAGGGGGTTTAGAGCAGGTATTCCTTGGTCCACAGCCAGTTATAGCATTTTTAGCGTCGCCTGAAACCGGGTTAATATTTCGCTCATAAATGACTGGGGATCGCCGAGGAAATGCAGCTTGCCAGACCGTCAGTCTCTTAAAGTCGAGCTTGGTATTTCTTTTCATTGAGAAGAAGGAACTGCAGACAACTTGTGGGATTGCTGACTGATCACCTCTAGTGCACAAACACCTGATTGTGATCAACATACAAGACCATATCATTTGCGAAAATTTAGAGAAGACGGTTAAAATTTAGAATACTATTATTTTTATTAAATTCGCATGCGTCACAACTGTACCCCCATTCTTGTTGAGACTTAAATACTTAATTTTATGGAAACTAAACCGGAAGTAAATGGTACGTTATAATTGTTGTAATTGCGTTTACTCGTCGAGGTACCTACTTCGACTCAGTCAACATCATACTTAAAGGTTACGCATACTTACATATGTAGCACTTAAAAAAGTATCTCTTGCTTTTAGTATTGCACTTAAAAAAAGGGGACGAAAATTAAATGTAAATTGTCGTGTTTTTAGGAAGAGCACATCTTTATGGCTTTAAATCTATTCAAAGTGAGCTTTCACTCCAGGAACGCCGACGCTATTATTTAATTAAAAATTTTAGTGCATGTATTTTATAGTAGACCACTGTGTTTTAAACCGTTAAATGTATGTATGTATTTAGATAGACACTTTCACGTACATGCATACATACATATTTTCTTTTATCGGCGGCAACTCGAAATGGCGCTGAAATTTAATTTTCGACAGCCACGCACCGATAGCATTTAAGCGCTAAAAACCTTCTACACATAGGTACATACATACATTCATACAAATGCACCTGAGCCAAGCGACAACCACATCTACATTCATACATATACTAGATGTTTTGCCATTGCACACAAACGTTTTGTGTACTTAACTTTCGCTTCGAGTTGCCACAGCCTGTATTTACGAACGAAGCTTTTGTGCAACGTGGTGCAGCAACGCGCCGCCGCGCCACTTTATTACGCTTTGCTGTAGAAAATAAATCTTGCTGCATTGCATGCACACCTCGCTATATTCCCACTTCAGCTGCCTGCTGCTGTTGTCTCTTCCATCGTTTGCACCGTGCTTGTTGGCCTCTACGGGCGCCTCTTATTTAGGGTCGACGGTTGCTCATTCAATTTTGCGAATTTAACGCTCGCCGCGTGTGGCAAGTGTGCTGCATACCACGTGGTTGGTCGGGCGGTCCGTGGGTAGGATGTGCTGAAATGTGCCAAGCATTCTATTGTGGATTTTTGTTACAATTGCTATTGCAAAATTGCTAGCACTGGCTGAACGCTGTACAATGGTCGGACGTGGTGTTTGCTGAAGGACAACGAATAGTTAGTATTTAACTGCAAGCGCGTAGACAGATACATATGTGCACACAAGTATTTTGGCTGCAATTCGATTTCGTTATCGTGCGATTTAGCCAAAAACTGTTATGGTTATGGTTATTGCAGTTGTTTTTATATAGTTGTTCTAAATGTGCGTGCATTGTGTGCTCTAATAACGCATGAAAAAAAAACAAAGCTATAGCAAATAAAACGATAGCCAGACAATAGAGCGCAATTTCTCAAATAAATGAGTTTTGTACCAGCTGTTTATGAGCGCGATGACGCAGCATGGCAAGCAAGCTGTGGGTCGCCGCCGCAGGCTGGCAGGCTGGCAGGCTGGCTGGCTGGCTGGCAACTTTGCGTATTTTTAAGGACTGCAGCAGATAACGGGACATATGTAGATATGTATGCGTTGCAATTCCGATTTTAAATCCACGAAATATGCACTGCGCCAACCATAATGCGGTTAACTTTGCGGTTGCTATTCATTAATTGCTTAATTACCTCGAGTATTCATTCAATGGAGTATGCCAGTATTGAAAAAAAAATAGATATCTACATATGTACACAGATATTTGCATCACAATTTCCCTTACACATTTTATTGCTTGCATATTTGTTGCTGTTAATATTCCATGTAAATATTGGTGTATTGAATTACTGAAAATTACCAATTGCATTTTTTGCGGTCGAAAACTTTTATGCTGCAACAGACTTGCTAGCAGTTTTTCGGGTTAAATTTTCCATAGCAAAAACAGTTTTGTGTACTAATTACCTGAAATGAAAAGGCAGAGAAAAATAAATATTAACTTTTATTGAAAGAAGGAATAACTGTTTGTATATTAAATACAAAAATTTGGCGGAATAAAAACAATTTTGTTTTAAATAGACAAATACCTTAAAATGATATTGTTCGCAACTTATGTTTATTAATTTATAATTGAATTCTACAGAAACCAGATAAATAAAGGTTTCAAAATTCAGTTTAGAAAATTCACAAAAATTAATCAAACTTCAAAAAATGTTCATCAAATTGTCAAACTTTTCCATCAGAATTTTTAGTAAATTTTCGCGTATGCAGCTCATTTAATTTAAGTCCAAGTTTTATATAGATACAATTTTTCGTTGATTTTTGAGTTTTTTTTTTGGGAGGATGTTGCACATTTTCTTTCATAAAAAAAAAAAATAGATTGTGTTCATGCGTTATAAAGTTCGGTTTCGCCCGAACATATACTGCTAATTAGACGTTTACAGAAAAAAAAAAAAAAAATTATCCAACCTGCGACGTTGTGAAATAAATTCTTTTGCAAAACTCTTCGCCATAGGAAAGTAGAACAATTTTTGAAATTTAGAAAACTTCGGTTTTTTGGGAACTAAAAAAAAGTCCACCAACTTGATGGCAGTTTGTTTTTGTGATATTGTCAGCAAATTTTGTTAAACTATTCTTTATATTAGTAAAGCCTACTCAATTTTCTAACATTTATGTCAACAATATTTTCAAAATGGATTGGAAGCTTTGGGACTTATTGACAAGTTTGCATAATTAAAAAAAATTGCTTTCGCTACAAACATCAACATGAAACGATATGTTTTTTAAGGCTTCTTCTTTGGACGTCAAAGTACGATCTTCTATTAATACAGTAAGACCAAGCAGGGTCAAAATTGAATAATAAGTAAAAATACATACAAAAAGTTTCCATACTTTATGGTTTCATTAATATTTGAAATTCAAACTTTTACAAAAAGCCGGTATGACGAAGAAGACCGATTCGTTGAACTATGAGTTTAGCCGCAGAGCTAGGCTTTACGGAAATGAGAATCAACTCAAAAGTAAAGTTATACATAAACA
Organism: Rhagoletis zephyria; assembly: GCF_001687245.7. Taxonomy (NCBI): domain Eukaryota; kingdom Metazoa; phylum Arthropoda; class Insecta; order Diptera; family Tephritidae; genus Rhagoletis; species Rhagoletis zephyria. The sequence goes on from NW_016159121.1 coordinate 9,536, forward strand.
GTCAGGGTGCAATTAGGGCAGTTACTTCATATAGTATATCATCCAAATACGCAGCTGGGAAATCTTCTATGCCGATGTCCCGCACTGCTAAAAACACCACCAAAATGCTTATGGGCCTATCGATTCTAGAAGTTAGAAGACATCTTAAAATCAAAGCTAAAATTACTACTAAAATTCGCAAATAGCCTAGACATACATACTTTGTGACGTCTACTACTACGCCTGAAACCGAACTCCAACTGGCAACGCTAAGGACCCGGCCAGATTAACCTTACCCAACGTTTGCTAATTTGAATAATTATCTACTCTGTATGTTTACTGGAAAGTCAAGGGCACTAAACAGATTCTTTTCAGCTATACACAAAAATGTTTTTGCACTTTTTGCAGCAGCTTCTAAAAGTGCGGAAATACTCTTCTCAAAAATATCTTTATAAGCACGTGGCCACCTTTAGACATGAAAATCCCAAAAGATAAAAAGCAAAAAATCAAAACGAATTCGTGCGAATTAAATTGTTTAAAATACCAACCAACAAAATTAAATGCAAAATCACATTTAAATCTGCTTTGCTTAACTAAGGGATTTACTTTTATTGCATGCAAAATTGCCAGCAAGACATTAGAGATTAGTTTTTCAAGCTTTNCCACGCCACGCAAGGCAAACTGAGCTTGGAGGTTGAAGCAAAATTTTGCAAATGCAAGTGTACTTACCTACTACCTGACCACTTTTAAAGCTAACTGAGCGGAACTGCATATACATAGCAGCAAGTTGAAAGCATCTGACTAAGAACAAACGCAGATACATTTGAAGGACAACCATTGCGGGGACAGTTGCGGTTGTTAGTAGTAGATGAGATGGTAAATCGAAAATTAGTGCAGATAACGTTCGTTAGCAGTATTACTGACCAAAGAACGGATGAAATGTAAAGCTATGGTTACTGGGGACTGAATTTCTATTTAATATTTTCAAAAATAAATATTGCAATTTTTCAAGGATATTCAACAAAAAAAGTTTAAAAGGACATTTTACGTACCCATTCCTCCTTAATTCTACAGAATTTTCTCTTTTATTTGATACCCACATTGTTATTCTACATTGCACTGAATTTTCTTTTCTGATAATTTTTTTGAATTAGTAATATTTCTGAAATTTCAATGTTCTTTAAAAAACTTTATATTTTTTAGCTGATTATGGCGAGCAATTTAGACCTAACCTGAATCTTAATTTTTGCCTTTATCATAGAGATTAATCTCAATCTTAGTCTTAATTTTAGCCTTAATCTTAACCTTAATCTTAAGCTTTGTCTTAATCTTTGTGATAAATTCAATCTCAATCTTAATCTAAATCTTAATGTAAATCTTAGTAATCTTCTTATCTTCTGCTAAGTTATAATATAAGCCTTAAACTTAATGTTTATCTTAATCATAACCTTATTTTAATTTTAGATTGCATTTTCATCTAAATTTTAATTTAAATCTTTATCTAAATCTTAATCTTAATGTTAGTTTTAATCATAATCTTATCTGAATCTCATCCTTAATCTTAGTCTCAATCTTAATCTTAGTTAAAATTTTAGTATTAATAATAATCTTAATCATAATTTAAACCTTTATCTTAATCTTGAACCTAATTCTTGAACCTTAATCTTAATATCTGTCTTAATCTTAATCTTACTGTTAACGTTAACCTTAGTCAGAAACTTAATCTAAGTTTAATATTAATCTTAACAATTTCGTATCATTGCAGTTTAAAACCAGAGTTCAACGATCATGTGGCCTTTTCGTTAAATCGATGTTTGCATTTACACGAAGGTTAGGTTAGGCAAGGTGGCAGCTCCCAGTAACCGGAGCTCACTTAGACAATGTGATATGTGAAACCACAATTTTGAACGGCACCTTAAACTTTATCCATGAAACGCTCTGAGTCGATTATGTACCACAAGCGGTCAATGGCAGCCCCAGCCGCTCTTTATCCGGTGACAACGTTTCACGAGTACCTTTCCTGGCCAGGTCGTCAGACACACAGTTCCCCTCAATGCCGCTATGACCCGAAACCCAAATAAGCCTAATGCGGAAGTATTCTGACGCGACCTAAAGAGAGAGCAGACATTCCTTAACCAAGTTATAGCGCACCTCCAACGCACTCAAGGCCCTGATAGCCGTTTGGCTATCAGAATATGCGCTCACTTCCCTGACTGTTACACCTAACCGAGCACAAAGAAAAAAAATGTGATCCGCTTGAGGTGGTAGACGAAGAAGAAATAGGCACCTCTGCCTTTGAAATATCAGTTGGAGAGGGACTTAGCTTCACTCGGTGTTTCTAATTAACACCAGCTAGCGGCCATCAAATCACTGAACGCGGTAATGTTAAGATCAAAGGTAGCGTAGGAATGTCTGTCATATAAATATAAAGATATAAAGATATTGAAGTAAATTGTAGAACCAATGAGCTAGCTAGGAAAGCTACCCATCTGCCGCTGTGTGAAAGCAGAGATAGGATTTGGATACCCATGGTAACCTGCAAATTAAATATAAGAAATAACATCACTCCAGAGGCCAATAGGTAATGGTTAGTCGGGGGTACTTGTACAAAAACTAGGCTACTATGGCCGCAAATTGATAGAAAAACAAAACCGAAGAACTGCTCAGCCTCTCAAGGGAGAACATTTCGATGTGGAAGAAGAAGAAACAGTTGATCACTTCTTCTGTAGCTGTCCAGCTTTAGCTAAGAGAAGAGCGCGCCTTCTAGGTAGGCACTTTATCGGCTCTCTCACTGAACTATCTAGTGTAGGAATAAAACCAATCCTACGACTCATAACAGCTTTAAAATTGTGCTCTACAGAATAGTCACTGACGTTCCCGTGCTTCATAGTATTATGACAATGGACTTGTAAGGTGTAAGAGAGTTGGTCATTGGACCGACTGCCACATCAACCTAATTTAAGGTTTTAAGCAGCAAATTAAACAAATACTCGCAATACCCATAACGATTTTCTACATCTGCTGTTGGTCGTCCTTAAATGCATGCATGCATGTATACCGATACATATACTGCCTATAAAAATTCTCTAAAAGCAGAAATGATATTTTTTCTCTTCACTTTCATAGGATTAGTTACCGCATTTGTTGGCACTAACGCATCAAAAGCATGACTGGCATACGAAATGCGAACATTTTGCCAATGAAACTTACATACACTTCTGTCGGTCCTTGCAGCATGAACAGAGTGAACAGTGAACAACATCAAGCATTTTAACCATTACAACGTCTATGACGTGAACAATAACTGCTGCATGGGCATTAAAAAAACTTATGGCAGACAGGAAATAAGAAAATAAGACGGCAAAGCAGAGTGGAGGAGGAGCTGCGATCTCATATATGTACGTGTATGTGTGTGTAGCTATGGACATAATCGCATTCGAAAGGAGTTGCGGAACAAAGCGTAGAGCACGTGCTTATTGCTGTTTCCGTTGCAAGCCATACAAGCTAAAATTCATGTAAACCCGTGCAACGCATTAATTTGCTTTCATATGCTGCACAAGTAGCGCATACAAAATTGTTGTTATTGTAAATTTTTTCACTTATTTTTTTTTAATATCCTTTCACTCTATTCCAACAATTTCTAATATTTTTTTTAAATATGTATGCTCTTTTTTTCGTTTTCTTTGGCTTCATAAATTTGAAAAATGATGCAACATATCCTGTCTGACAGCAAACTCACAAGTGTATCATTATTCCATGCTTGCAAACCTTTGCCATGCGTGTCGTGCCGGCAAAAGCGATGGCAGCAACAGCAAAAGCACTTCGCTACGTCAATCCACTTCAAATCAAAACGATTGTAAGCCGTCTGCATGGAAAGTGCAAGTAATATTTCAGAAATGACGACGGCGCGGAAGGGGGCTAAGGGGATAATGCACGCCATACGGCTATGATACTGTGGCATACAAGCATTTGCTTTGAATGACACGTTAGGGCTATTCGCTTAGGCTTGCAAAACTCGAGCACGTAGCTCAGATTGCACGGCACGACCGAATTTCTAATGGGAAAAATTTGCAAGCAGTACAATATGTACACCGTGTAATCCGTTCACCATGCGTGGTTTTGCAAGACTTAGTGAATATCCTTATTATAGCGCACAAATGTTTTGCCTAAGCACTGCATGCATTGTTGCTACATATATGTATGTGCTGTGCTCGCTGTTGACTGTCAAACATATTGCTGACAATAGGCAGTTTTAAATGCGACAACGATAACTGCAATTTGTAGTAGTAACAGCCTCTTTGCAACTTATGTTTGTATGTAAAGCCATAAAGATGAAATTAGATCGCTAAAGTCTTGTATTTAGTACACAGAGATTGAGTTGGGTTGTTGTGCTCCAGCAAAGAAATCGTAGTATGAAAAATATTAATAATGGTAATGGTAAAGGTGATCATAATGGTAATGAGCAGGGTTAGGTTTGTAAGGCACTTAAAACTTGAAAAAAGGCAAAAAAGGCGTTAATTTTTTATATTTATATTTCATATTTTGTTATATGCATACCTTTAGTATATTGTAAATATATGTATGTTCAATTAAATATATATATAAAAGAGTACATATAGTGGTTAAAAAATTATAGCCGCACCACTTTTTACTAAGTTTTTACATATTATTTTTTTTTTTTATAAAAATATAGTTTTTTCTTTAACAAAGCCCGTGTATATCCAAGTTTCCAACTTTTTGCAATATTCAAAAACTTTCGTTAAAATTTCGAGCTTTTTTAGAAATTCCAAAAAAATCAGCCATGATTTTTAGCCATTTGAAATTTGTACTTTATTTAATGGACTACAAAACTACATACTTAGGATTTTTCTAGGAAATCGAATTAAAAAATCTCGAAAGTTTTTACGAAGTTCTGTTGAACTTTTTTTGTTTAATATTGCACATTTTAATTCAGTGTCCCACAATTGGTACTTTTGTACAGACTTGTACATGCGGGCTGTTGGTACAAAATAAAAAAAAGTTGGAACGACAATTTTGTTGTAGTCACACGATTGACACAATACAGCGAACTTCTATGAAGAGATAAATATTAAAAAGGCAAAATATTCAGAAAAAAGCAGAAAAAGGCAATATAGGCAAAAAAGGTAAAAAAAGGCAAAATTAAAATTTAAATTTTTTATCAAGGAATACATGAAACATGTGATTCTTTAATTAAATGCCTTAAAATCCTAACCCTGGTAATGACTATGGTAATATTAATGTCATATGCAGCAATAGTAACGTCACTGGCAATGTTAGTGGTAATGCTGATTCTAACAGTAGTGATAACGATAATGGTGATACTAACGGTATTGATACTTGAAGTGGCAATGATAATGGTAATGGTAATGCAAGTTCTAAAGGTAATGGCAAATAATGGCAGCAGAAATGGCGTGGGTAATGGTAATGGTTATTGTAATGGTAGTGGTAATGTAAATGAAAATGGTAATGGTAGTTCTAATAGTACAGTTAATGGTAAGTAATGGCAATGGAAATTGTGTGGTTATTTGTAAAAACACAAAACTGGAAGATGATTTTGAGCCAAATGTAAGGTAGAGATTTTTTTAGGTATAGGTACATAAATACGAGCACCTTTTACCAGCAGATCATCATAGTATTTTCTGCCTCATTTTTGTTGCCAATACAAGTGACTCAAGGCTTTACCTGACTTCTGATTGCACAAACGAGCGGTAAACAATGCAAATTTCGAAAAATAAAAGCAAAATATATATATATATATATGTAGCACTAGATAACAGTAAAGGAAAACAGCAAGGACCTTCAATATTCGGTCATACAAGGACTCATACATACATACATACAAGTACATTAAATTCAAACAGATTGACTTTCAGACTCAAACGTGCAGAAGAAAAATACCAAACGATTTCAGTACAACTGCGAGATAAGAAACAGGTTGACAACAAGTATTTGCATGGACAGAACAGGGACCAGCCAGATAGACAAAACCGTATAAAAATTCAACAATAAATATTATTTGCATTTCTCTTTGCGTCTACTGAAAACAAAAAAATGCACATAAATTATTTTGCTGCGTTACTTTATAATAATTCCGCATCATTCAAAAGTTTGTGTTGCCTTTTGTTTTTTTTTCACTCATTTTTATTTGCATTTTAATTTTGTAGCAAATATTAGCAATTGAATAAATATTTTTTTTTGTAAGCAAACTACTTTCTCTTTGATATTTTGACTGCAATTTATTATTGAAAAGAAAACGCAACAGTGCCCGGGGAAATGTTTTTATTGCGCTCTTCAATATAAATCCAGTATTTAGTCATTCAAATATATTCGCTTCCTTTGCTTGTTTCCGTTTATTCATTTTGAATTTACGTTTGTTGAATGTTTTTTTTTTGCTATTTTTTTTTTGTATGTTCCGTTGTAGAAAGCAGCAAAATCCTATCGCAATTTAAAAATACAGTGAAGCAGATAAAAAAGAAAAATAAAATGTACATACATACATAAGTATATACTTGTATACATAACGTACCTAATAAGTATTCTGAATCAAATGAATGATTTGAGCATGAGCAATTTGAAAGGTTGAATGGAAAACAATTTGAGCAATAGAATGGAATGATATGGCATACTAAGGATTTACTGGAATTTTGTTTAGCTAATTTTTATAAATTCTTAGATGGGGATATTTTTCGTAAATTTGCGCTTTTCCGAGACTTTTCAGAATTTTTCGTCCTGCATCGGAATTTCAAGATTTTTTGATTTTTTAACTTCCCGCGGTGTTTTGAACTTTTTGGCATTTTTTAAGAGTTCTTTTTTGCCATATTTTTTTAGTTTTTAGTGAAGTCACGGGATCTAGATTTGGAGATTTTTTCTTCATAATTTTTCAAGACGTATAGGGGCTTTGGTTGACTCATCATTAAAAATGTTTCTAAGAATCTTCGAACAAAATAAAAAGAGACTGCCATAATTTATCCCACAACTTCGCTATGGAACTAAATATCGAAGAAAAAAATTTTATTTTTTTTCAAATACTGAACAAACCAAGCAAATATCTATCATGTAATAAAAAGCAAAAGTTGTGGTAAGCTATAGACTTTTCATGCATATAAGAGTAGTTACATACATACATATCTACTAAATATTTTTTCAGGGGCGAATACTGTGCCTGTTATTAGTTTGGACATGTACCAACGACTATTTTAAAATATCGTTGTGACCTAACTTCTGCCTTTTATTTACCTTCGTAAAAAGCAAAGTTAAAGTTAAAATGTATTCTTGTAACTGGAGATAATTTAAGATCGCGCAAGTTCTCGAAAAGTACGGAAAAATTCAAGAGGGGTCACAAAAAGTTTTGCGAAATAATTCTAGAAAGAACAACAAGAATAATCCCGAAAACGCTCAAAACAGTCCGAAAAAATCCAAAATTTTCTAGAAGAATCTCCTAAAATTCCGAAAAATCGCGAAGTCTAAATAAAAACATGAAGTAGAAAATCCACGATAATCTCGGAAAAATCCCAGACCATAAAACATGAAGTATACCGAAAAATCTAGGAAAAAAAACCCACAAAGGTCCCGAAAATTCTCGAAAAGTATCCAAAACTTGAACCTATCGCGAATAATTCTCCTAGTAAATTGACCGAAAATAATGATTATTTTTAAAATTCAACAAAAAACCGATACTGAAAAATAAAATTTGGAAAAATGAAAAAAAAGAAACGAAAACTTAAATACCGCCTTATCTTAACTTTTGTGTATATTTTATATGGGTAAATTTTTGTATATATTTTTTGTTTTTGCTTAAAATTATTATTAAAATTCACAAAATTTTATAGTACTTTGGAAAAATTAACACCTAAAAGTGGTAAGCCGGTATTAAAATAATTTTTGCTATGCCTTTAAGATTTGAAAATGTATGTACTTGCAGATTTGTATGCATGCAAGTATTCAGCAACTAATTTTGAAAGCCTTCCATATACAAAGGAAAATGAATTGTTTCCCCACATAGTACTTAGTATGCACATTTACACTTGTATTTCATAACTAAGTCAAGTTGATTTATTGGTCTATAATTTTCACTTCATGGAGCATTTCATTAACAACTCTAAAAGCGCTGGTGTGAAATAAAGCCAACCACAGCAAAATGGCAAACACGCAGCAAATCTGTGGCGACACAAGCTGTACCAACCAACATTAACGATGCTAACAAATACTTCGGCCATAACAATGAAAAAAAGGCAAATGGTGGCATTTAATTATAACTGTAATTCATATTTTCGCAACGATTTTATCACACAAACTAACAAAGCAGCAACAACGGAGCAATTAAGGTTGCCAGCGTAAAAAAGCTTATATTGCACACTTGACGCACAGTTAATACAAAAGCATAAATAAGTAACAAATCTAATAAATATAACACCTGCGCGATACGAATGAATGTACTAACGCACATACATATGTGGCACAGGTCTTAGTGACTCCTTCTTCTTGTTTGGCGCATTAACCGCCTAAGCGATTTTGTCCAAGTTTAATAAAGCATTCGAGACATTTATTTTCCGTGCCAACTGATGCCAATTAAAGTCAAGCCTGGTTTTTGCATAACAGATGAGGCTTTCGTCACTTTATGCTACCGCCAGCGTGCTCCAAATCGAACACTTTTAGAGCCTTAATGTTTGTGTCCATTCCTATGACATGTTCGAGCCAGTGCAACAGCTGGCCTTCGCTACTGTACTATCGTGGATTTACCAGTTTTAAGGCCACACTTATAAGGACTATTCAGTTTGTTGACGGTGGGCTTCAGCCTTTCACACGATACGCTAGATCGATCTACAAAGCTGGCGTTGCGTCGCTGTAACCCTACTTTTCCTTCGGTGGCGGTAAGTATTTGCGAGAGATATGTTCCACATTTGTAGCTGTACAGAGGTGTTGCTTTATCCTTGAGGCGTACTTATGTTGTCCAAAATGGCGATGAGCGCCTTCCGTCTATCTGTTTGGTTTGTTGGCGTTCGAACTGATAACAGCAATGCAGTTTGATTTACATTTTAATACGCGAACCTTGTGCTGCCGACTACAAATTTTTAGCACTAAAACAAATCTTCTACCGAATTTTCGCTAATTTACATGATAGCTATATTATACAAGATACTTGTCTTGCCCTATCCATCATAGTTTTGGGTTGGCGGTGACGTCAGCCTTTGTCTTCCCGGGGGTAATAACCAGCCGGGCAGAGCAAACTTCCCCATTAATAGTACGGATATTCCACGTACATATACTAGGATCATAGTCCTTCAAACGACAGCCGTGGTAGCCATCAAAAGAAGAGGGTATCATCCGCGACAGTGTTGTGTTAGTTTTTATTTTTATACAAATTAAATTTAAATTAATTTAAAGAAGTAAGACAAAAGATGCAAAAATTTGCAACAGAAAACCTGAGGTACACCTACATACAGAGTTACGCACATATCGCTCCTTTGCAAGAAGAACCCCATAGCTCGCAAGCACACTACCTTTCAAGCGCTCAGTGTTTTTCTCTCTATGTTTACGTATACGGGTAATTCATATTCATATGTATGTAAGTATATCTATTACTTCCACAGCATATTTGATCATAATCCTTTTGGACATTCATTTGCATTCACCTTTAATTAATGGTGACATATTAAATTAACTGCGTGTGAGCTTTACATTGTGACATCTGCAGACCGCAGGTGTAATGAATTTTCATGAAAAGAAAAATTTAAATATGGGCGCTTAGGTAGTGGTGTACGTGTGAAAATTACGCACAGCTATAAAATTTTGATTTATGTGCGCCACAAACAAAAGGGCTGGAAATATAGCATCGCAAGGGATGACTTAAAAATGCATCAAAGGAATTCATATTTTTAACGCGAACAATTAGGTCAGTTATATTAATGATAAATAGAAAAGGATAGTTTTTTTTTACAAAATTATTTCCACTTCTCTTTTGCGACCCGGTAACAATCTGTATACATATATGGGATTTTTATACCCAAACGCACTTGTGCACAAGGGTTTTATAACTTTGTTCGCATAATGGTTGCTTGTAATAGCCAAAACGAATCGAGATGGCCAATCAAATCAGACACTGATAAACCAAAAAACCCAATATTTTACTCCAAATTATACTAAAGCCAGCCTTTCGACATAACCTACTATTCCATTCGAACACAGTTATGTATACGTATTTATATCTACATACACTGCCGGAACAAATTATTGGCACAGCAAATTTTTTACAATATATCAATTTTTACTCCAATATTTTCCGCCAACTTTGTATAAAAATATGAAATAGTGAAAAAAATTCAAGTTCGGAGTTAGTAAAAAATCGCATTGATTTTTGAGAATTTTCTTTGTTGAAGGTGTTTTGCATTTTTTCCATATAAGGTATTTTCGAAAAAAAAATTTTGTTTGGAAGAGACTGCGTGAAAATAAAATTGCCAAAAATCAACGGTAATTCCTAGCTACCTATAACTTGCACTTTATTATAATAAAATTGATTAGGCTTCCTTTTAAGAATCTTTTATTTAAAAAAAAATTTTTAATGAAAAAAAGTTTCATTAAATTTGAATAAAGTTTCATTGAATCTGAAAAAGATTTCATTTAATTTGAAAATAGTTTCGCTTAATTTGAAAATGGTTTCATTTAAACTGAAAATGTTATATTTTTAAAAATTTGCCGGCAGTGTACATCTATAAATAAAAATTTTTTATCACTGAATCTTAATGTTTTTATTTATTTACAAGCGATATAATTCTTTCAATGAATTACCTCAGCCATAGAGTGGTAACAGCGCAGCTCACGCAGACCTGCGCTTGTATGCGGCCATAATTGTAGCCAAGTCTTTCACAAAGCCACTCATTATCACATGTGTAGGCAAATAAGTTTTTATGGCAATAATGCGTACTCACATATTACAAAAAAAAAACAATTAAACTGCCCAAAAGCTCATCTCTTGGCGGCATTTTACTTTTTCTCACTTCATTAACTGCCTCATTGTTGCTCGGATATAATCACATATGCACACATTATTCATGCACATAGTGCCAGTAAACAGAAGGAAGGAAGTAGCGCATAGTGTGTAAATAAGAAGTGGACTCGAAATGAGGAATGAAAATCCTTGCTATTGCATCATTTGGCATGCATGCTCTGGCGTAATTTCGCAAATGGTAATTTTCAGTACATCACTTTAACGCTGCCGTAAATATCACCACGAACAACAACAACAACACGAACGTCATTTTTATGTTGTTGGTCCACAGAAGTGTTTTGACCATTGCATGAATGCACACTGCATAATCGGATGAGTATTGCACACGTGCCTACCTACCTACCACCACACAACGATCGTGCATCTTACTCCGGTAGATTACGTATACGCAACGTTGTTCCCTCTGTACTGGTTGATGAAGAGTGAGCTGAGGAGTGGTATTAATTTTGTCTCTTGCACATGCTCTTGAGAGCTTCAGTTCCAGGCCATTGGGTGTTTATTATTGTGAAGAGATGTGTATACAGAAGTATATGTATGTATATGCACATTAGTACACTGAACATTGTCACATGCATGTATTTGCAAATGAGCTTGAGCGCATATTATGCTTTGGTCTTATGCGTATTTAATAAGACACTCAAATGGCTTGGAAAATTATGTGCAATAATTTGGCATTACCAAATGTGCAAATATGCATAATATAGAGTTGCGTTGAGAATATTTCACCCATTCTTGCTCCTGCATATGTACCCGTTAGCGCAAGATACTAATTGTACTATTTACTATGGCTAATGAGTTTTATACTTAATACAACTTAATGAACACTTTCACTTTGGGTTGAGAGTGCTATGCAGACAGAAGTGACAAGTAAGTGCCGGTTGGACAAGATTTGATTTGGTAATTTTTTGTTGCTTTGTAGAGTTGAATCATACTTACATACTCGTACGTATAAAGCGGTTTTAGGTTAGAGCAAATGATAAAACTGAAGATGTAAAAAATCTGCAATAATCTGCATCATCGACACGCTAAAATTATCCAATCAGAGGAGTAGAAATGGTTTAAAAAAGCACCATTAAGTATTGCTCATCTCACTCATCTTCACTTATCTAAACTCACCAAACCTAAACTCACCTCACCTTAGCTCAACTCAGATTAACTCCCCTCAACTGTCATTGATTGCAGTGGTTGAATTTCGACTGCAGGGCGAACACTTGCATTTATAAGTGAACCATATACGAGCGGACTAACAAAAGTTCGATAGGTGTGCGAAAAAAATTTGGAAAAAGGTTTTTAATTTCTAACTTTAAATCTTCATAATTTTTTTATTTTTCCCCTTAATCCCAATAAATTTCAATACGTTTCTTTAACCTGTACATAGATCCAGTATTCCAAAAAGTCCTCAGAATCTCATTTTTTTATGTTTTTAAGTTCCATGAGTACATTAACCTCCCCTTAATTTTTTTTCCAAATTTTTGGAATAACCCGAAATGGCACGTTGCCAGATCCGATGAATGTGGTGACGGGCGAACTTCTTAGATGGCAGAAAGCGCAATATATTTAGATGTAGAAAAGCAATGACTAAAATATTTTCTGTGACTGTTAGCCATTGGCCAGACAAATATTACTTAAACTTAAAACTCCGGAAGGTATGTATCTTGGGCCCACTGGGTTAGGCGTTCGCTCTTGAAGAGATACAAAGTATCTTTCTGGTCACACTGTCTTTTGTTCTGAAACACTCAAGCACTTGATTAATGAACTAACTGCCCATTTTTTTTTATTTATTACTATTTTTTTGTGAAATTAAGACGTTTTGGGCTATGAATATTTGTCGACAGAAATTTTTCATGCAAAGAAATATTGTGCAAGCTGCATCACAAATTTTACAATCGGTATTTGAATTATTGAATTGCCATTGCGGCATTAAACGGCAAGACTTCCGAAATTGCGATTATAAATTCTGTAACAGTTCTAAATACAGAAATAGCATTTACACTAAATATGCGTACAATATACGCAAACTCAAATATGTGGAAATTTTTAGAAATGCAAAATTCTGTGCACTAACGAAATACAAACTAAAATTTAATTAAGTAAAAAAAAAATGCATTTCAAACAGGAATTTATAGCCACTGATTTTGCCATGTCCTCAAATTGTAGATTAAATATTTTGAATATGATAGTATATCTGAAATATTAAAAATATGTGTGTGTATTTATACATATATGTAAACATTGCTGGCCGAATATTTTATCCTAACCGATATCTTAGAAAGCACTAATATTTGTGCAGGCTCAATGTTAACTATTGAAAGCTTAAGCATATATGTATGTGGTTGACCATTCAAAATTTATTTACAAATGTTTGAAATTGAACTTTGGCAAATAGAGTATCGCAAAATTCAGAAACATTGTAGCTCATGCGTTTGAAACTAATAACAAAAATGAAACAATATTTAAAATGTTAAAAGCATAAGCTGCAGTTACATTTAACAAGAATAGTCTTATCGATGCTGGTTTCCATATACATACATTCATTAGCTTTTGCAAGAATAGAATATTGTAGGCTTTGCAAAAACCAAGCAATAAATGTAAAAATAAAGTCTTTAGTAATCTAAATATTTTATTGCTACCCAGATATAAGAGCACTAAATGAATGTAATTAATTCCTACTAAGCCAACAGAGAGCCTAGTGAAGTCGTGCTTGACACTGTGGCGTATGAGCAACCAGAATACTACTTACAGGGCAATGCAACGCAGCACAGTCTTTGGAAAGGCAAACGTATTTCGTAAGACAATTGGCAATTATGGCAACTATCTTGAAAGGTCTTTACTGTCTTTCGAAAGTCTAATTGAACGATTTGCTAGCGAGGAAGTCTTAGCGTTACACTGTTCGCTTTGTAGCTTTATGATTTTTAAAAAATAAATTACATAAAAAAGATTTTCTTTTTAAAACAATAGAAACTAATAAATAAAAGAAATTTAAATCAAAATAAAACAAATAAAATGAAGGTAAAGAAAAAATAAAAGCAAATATTTTTAAAAATTTAATGAATAATAAATATATTTTTTTTTTAAGAATATCTAAAAATTAATGTAGGGAAGAAAAAACTTCAGCAAAAGAAGAAAATAATAAAAAAATATTTTTATTAAAAAATGCTAAATTAAAAAAAAATTAAATTAAAAAAGAAATACTAATTAAATTTAAAGAAGAATAAAATGAATAAAACAAGTTTCTGAGAATTGAATTAAATAAAAAAATATATGCATACTTTTTGTTTAACCAACCAAATTTAAAAATTAAAAGAAAATCTGAATTAAAGAGAGAAATAATAATTTAATAAGTAAAAAATTAAAAAAGTTTTTAAATGAATAATATCTAAAAAATAATTTAGTAACAGCCGGGTTTGCGAAAAGAATTGAGGCGAAAAATAATTTTTTTTACTGGAATTTGGTATGGAAATTGACAGAAAAAATTTAAATATCAAATAAAGAAAAGAATCCCCTGTCCGAGGACTCGAATGGCAAGCTTTTGCTTTATTCACTCGGCAATTGCAACTGTGGAAACGAGGCTAGCTAAATGATATACAAGTGCTTTCTCTCAAAATGGATTTTCACCAGGAATGTTGTTTCGAAATAATGTTTTTCTAAGATTTTAGTGCCAGAAATAACAAAAGTCTTTTGCACTATCTTGCCATCTCTCTTTCGTTTGTCTTACGAAATACTTTTTACTATCTTAACCAGAATTGCCCTGCCAGTGGCAGTTTTGTAGGCAGGTATGTACATAATTACTATGGCTGTCACTGCTACGCTATATGCCATTTACAAATTGTCAATTTATTTGCACATCATTTGTAAACACAACAATAATTGTTTCAATTGTTTTTTATATATTATTTTTCCTTCCTATACGCAAAAGTAAATGGTTATGCAGCATTTATTTGTCTTGTTAAGCGCTTATATTATTGCTCACCAGAGATTTAACAAAATTCTACAGGCAATTTGCTGCTAATGACCTCAATAAAAGCTGGCAAGATGCTTTGCAGATGGGATATGAACAACAAAAACAAGGGCCAGAGATACATATACATATACAAATATATATGTGTGTATGAGTAGGAGATTTCATGCTGCTGACAGAATTTAAATTAAAGCTACAATAAAATCACTAACAGCCTTCGAGCGAGTGAGCGTACATAGCCATAACAATTGGTTGCTAGTGCTAGTCAAGTTAGTAATATCAGCAGCATGGTTGAATGTGCGCTCAAATGCTGCGACTCTATGGCACTTATGATGATTACGTTGTCACTTCTGCATCGCCGCCCCAATGGATTGTAAGCGCACAGAAGTGGCTATCACGCAGCGCCACACAGCAGAAGTGTCGTAAACGCATTGAAGGCAATTTAACGCTGCAGGAGCGCTTTGGTTGCGGAAGCTAAGAGCGCTGACGATGGCGGATTAGCTGATAGTGGTTGAGTGGGTGCGCGAGTCCTTAGGTTTGTTTATGATCGCTAGAAATCTAAAGAATTTTAGTAAAAAATCTTAAGCGTGAATTTATCCGATAGTAAATATGTTACATTTAAGCACAAATAACTGCTTTCTGAATATGGAAAATATTGTTTATTAATCCACACTCAGATATTTTTCTGTAATCTTTGCTACTACATAAAAATTGGCTACAACACAAGTCACTGTGGATGACTTTTTTGAAGGAACATTTAATTTCTGGCTTTACGTTGCTGCAGAGAAATATGTTTGAAGCATACAAAGTCAGCTCGCTAATCGAGCAAGAGGTTGAGCGAAGTTGGAGCAAAAGGAGGGAGGAGGGATACATTTTTGAATCACAAGAGAAGAGATGAAGAAACACTTGAATGCGAAGAGCTTCAAATGCAGGCGCAAAGAAATACGGCTCGAAAATTCTTTTAGAACATAAGGCAGCAGTCAAATGTTTTCAAGACCGGCGCTAACTCACGCAGAGACGTAGATTGAAGTATAGTAACAGATATCCAAAGCGCATTTTAAATACTTCCAGTTCTTAATGCTCTTGAATGATCGCCTCCATATCATATAACAGAGCTTCAGACCACCATTCAGCCATTAACCAGATTTGCAAAGTGCGAAAAATGCATAAAAAGAGCGTAGCCAAGCATACATACGAGCTATGCAGGCTAAGATCTGTGAAAAAAATACCTCCAGAAAATTGTTACTACTTCGAAAAGTGATTTTGGAAATGATTTTCGATTAATTGATCTATCTATGATTTTCTGGTACTGGGGTCTGCGTGGCTTCTCGTAAGCAGGATAACGGTCTGTTTAGAGACTCCTATTACTTTAGAATTTGATAGTTGATAGCTCTAGATTTTGAGAAAAACGTGGTTAAAATGTCAGAAAATCGCCTTTTTGGCAAAGTTTGAGAAGCTCTAGCAAAGAAAGCAAAGGTGCTAGAACTTTCTATGCGACATCTGGTGCAACAGCTCAGACCAATTGCCGGAAATCAAATATGTACTAGAGTGCCAGTTACTGTCCGAATTCGACCGGTTTTCTAGTTTTCAAGAGCCTTGGAGAGGTTTTCTAATTTAACTCGTAGCTAAACTTATAAAGTACAATGTAACTTATCGGAAAATCTTTCGATTTGGAACTAAAACGTGACTAAAATTTTTTATATTATTTGAGATCTTTGGTGGACTTCAGCAGGACTTGGAATTGACCCGTTACATTCCAGTTTATCGATACATTTCAATGATTTGATACATATCGATAATTCGATGAATTTAAAAACCACTAAAATCCGATAGCTCAACAAAATTCGATAACTCAACTAATTTCGACAACTGTGATATACGAGGGCTCGATAAATTTCGATAACTTTTATGACTGAGTTTATTTCGATTCCTATCGAAAAATTTCAACTAATTTTCTTACTCTTTCAGTGACCCTAATTCTTATGTATTTAAAATTTTCTGCATTTTCGTTCCTATCTTCATATTTGCTCTCACTTTTTTTTAAACGACAATTTTTGCCGTAATTTTCCACCAATTTTAAAGCCATAAAAACTCTTCTCCACTACTTTTCCAATTATGCTCTTGGTTTTGAAATCGGTTCGGTGGAATTGCCAAACGAACGAAGAAAAAATTTATGTTAGCCTATTAATATATATATTTCACTAAATCTACGTGTTATGGGAAGCAGCAGCGAAGAAGACCATAAATAAAGGCGGCTTAACCGAAATTGCAGCGGAAGCGACAACGCCTATAGCGGATTAGGTTTGCTTAAGAATTAAAAAATTTAATATAGTCATTGCTTCAGCAATTTCACATTTTGCAATATGGAGGATAATTAACATAAGCCACTGCTTATTGGGAAGCTGTATCAGTAGAATGGGATTGCTGGTTAATGTCTGATGAAAACACCGAACAATACTTTCTAGGCAAAGACACACAAAAAAAATTAATTAGGATTACCTTTAATTTCTTCTTGTTCCAATGATCGGAACTAAACAAAATTAGTGTGGCACCACCATTGAGGTACCACCTGTTCGATAAAAAAAAAGTATTATCGAAAACGGTTCATGTGGCCCAAAGTTATCCGGTAACATATGCATATAAAAAAAAAATATTCCGATGAATTTATAACATATTCACTTTTTGAAGTCGGTTAAAACTAAAGGTATTTTCAATTGAACTTTGAGCAAAATTGCAGAAATAAAAGTAAAATTTATAAAAATTTTTATTTTTTATATTTATATTATAATTTTTAATTAGAAAAATTGTTGCTATGCTTTTATTTTAGTGCAATAAAGTGCTAGTTTCAAATGGCTAAGAATTAGCGTGCATTTTTTTAATATTCTTTGTTTGTTGACTAAGGCGCTGTTGTAAAATTTAAATCGATTTACCTTTTAGAAAATGCAAATTCTTTAAAGAGATTACAGCTACACCATGGATTACGCTCCCTTCACCGATTACGTGTATTTTACTCAATAAACTTGTTGTCGTTTTGCCATCGCCCTAAGAATAAAGTTCAGCGCTCGAATGATCGCAAAAAAAAAGAGACAAAAGAGTCAGAGAGTGCAAGTGCAAAACAAATAAAAAATGCATAAAATAGCAGCAGTTAAATAACAATAACAGAAAACAGAATGCAATGTAAGCGTTAAAGCAGCGCAAATGGTATTTGTGGAAGACTGAGGGGGAATTGTGTGAATTGCAATGAATGCGCTGTGTGGCAAGCGGTAAGCGGTAAGCGGCAAGCGGCAAGTTGACAGTTGGCTTTGTGCATGCGGCCACTCTGAATTGTGGCGTAGAGACAAAAAATTCTATAGAAAATCTCAAAAAAAATAAGGAACTGGAAACAACGAAATTGTCTCTTTTTTTTGTACTCAAAACAATGACAATAAAAAGTAGACGTTGACACAAATACGCGACGCGACGCAATGCAACGCAACGCAACGCAACGCATTCATGCGTATGTCGCGACGTCACGTATGAGTGCACCCTGGCGTATGAGTGATATTATTGTGTTTTTTCCACGTTGTTGACAAAACAGCGCAGACAAAACGTATGCTCTATGGGGCAGACGTGTCACAGAGAGGACAATGAACGAATGAATTGTTGGCAACATTTTGCATGTCATGAAAAATTTAAAAATAAAAGTAGAAAACAAAAAACAACGGGTCCAGCAAAAGAGTGAGTTAAGTGTGTTGTTGTCGTGTTGTTGTTTTTTGTTGTTGCCGAAAATGATGAATTTGTGCTGATGATTTTTGGCAGTCACAATCGCAATCGTAATCGCAGTCGCTCTCGCCTCTCTTGCCTTTGTTGCTGTGCTTCTACTGCTACTATGTGGTGGTGATTATCACCATCGGCACCATCATCGTCATCAACATCAGCAGCCAACATCTGTAGCAGACAGCAGTGACATTTTTGCACAATGTACTCTTGCACTTCGTTAAATCGCTTTTGTTTGCAAAGCCTACATTTAGGGGCACTCTGTAGAATAAAATACAAAAAAAGAAAAAACAACAAACGCAATAAAAAACAATCATCAGCCGGTTTTATTGCTTGTGTTTTGTGTGTTCTCGTTTTCTATAGCCCTGCTGATTTGCATGGCACAACAACCATTTTTTTTTTCTTGTTGTTTTTTATATCTCTCAATGTTGTGTTTTTGTTGTATCATTAGTTTTGTTTTTGGTGCATGCAATTGCTGTTGATGATAATGTCACTCAGATGTCAAATGTTTGAAATGCTAGTGCAGCGCGCTGGCGTTGATAGTAGACGCTCAGCTGGCAGCTATAAATTCAAAAAAAGCAGCAATAAAAGCAAATTCAACTGCCAAAAAAAAAACTCTAATATCATCAACACCCTAAATTGTTATTTCTTTCATTCTTCTCAAATTGCTGCAAAACAACTTGGCAATTGGTGATAACAAAAAAAAAAAAAAANAAAAAAAAAAAAAAAACTTGCAAAATTTGCAGCAACATAAAAAATTGTTGTTCATCGCTGTCAACGTAAAATGTTATGCATAGAATGGCAGCGATTTCAATGCAGTTTTATTCGCTGAGTTGTAAATTTTATTGTCTTAGGTGACTCTAATATACTCATCGGGAGTAGTTAAATTGTTGCGAAAGTAAGTTTTTGTTTGACTCAATTTTGATCACTTGGTGTCTATGCCGGCCAGCACAGGTCTTGGTTTAAATATTTACTATTTTTTCAGACATTCAGCTGTAATGTGTAGTTTGTTAATTTTTCAGTTAATGTCGTTGCCATTTGCATAAAACGTAAAATTGTAAAACTTTAAGAACAAAAAAAAACTACTTTGAAATCTTCTTTCATTGGAATATTTGAAATGACAATGTGCCTTTTTAGGGTATTAAGTATCACTAGTGAACTAACATGGCGTTAAAACGCCAAAGTTTTATTTAAATTTTTAAACAGGTGACAACCCCCCAAAAAATGCTCCAACTATTGCATCTAAATCCCTCCAGCCGTTTTTCAGTGAAGGGAGATGTCGGTTTTTAATTTCATCAAAGTTGGCTAGAAGAAGTTCTAACATCAAAAAATGGAACCGCATTACACATCTACAGGCACTGCTTGTCATTTGACATTTAATTTTTGAAATTCAACATAACGACGCTGATGTGATGATCTTCACGAAAAATAGCTTTGCGTATTATAAAAGTATATACATTTATACGTGTGGGCAGCTGATTAAATTAAGTGTTATTTTGACCAGCTTTCGTTATTTTTCTTTTGTTTATTTAATGTTTATAATTTTTTTTTTATAAAAGATTAGCTCATTACATAAACAGCACCACATAAATCCATACAAAAATTTTAAAAAAATTTTAGGTATGCAGTTTTATATAAGTAATTGCGAAAATGCTCAACACCGTTGGCCGAAACAATTCTTAAAAATCAACGCGATTTTCTAGCGCCTTGAAATTTCCACTTTAACCTACTTACATTTAATAGGCTACAAAACTGCATACCTAAAAGTTTTATAAAAAGTTAAAATTTTTTGGGGGTAATTGTTGTGTGTTAATTTTTTATAAATTTTGTACGAAATTTTAAATGCGGATTATGTGGTGCTGATTATGTCATTTGCCAAACTTTTATAAAAAAATGTCAAATAGATAAAAGGAAAATAGCCAAGACTGGTCAAAATAACACTTAACTTAATCAGTTGACCACAAGGGTGCATAGCAGGGTGATTCAGAATTTTTTTCCCGGTGGCAAACCTCTTCAAAGACCTCAAAAATATTCTAAATGTTCAAACTAAAGATTTCTTAAAACTCTTTTTTTGACACTCATTTTAATATTTCATATAACCGTGGTATAATTTAATTAAATTCGACTTTTCAAACAGGTGGCAACACTTTTCAAAATGATTTCCCACTAAAGCCTCTTTCCTCTGGCACCCATATGGTGATACATATTTCAATTACGTTATTGCCTTAATTCACATGTGAATTTGCTTTTTTAAAAAGGTGGCAACCCTGCTACATTTAGCTAAAAAACAAAGCTTTTCAAACACATTTCGATTAATATCCATTTAATAATAATCATTGCACCCTAACAGCTCTTTAGTTGGATACCACATTTTTTAAAATCGAACAAACGGAGCAGATCTTATAACCTGCAGAACAAATTCCTTTGCGTATTATAATATAGATAATCTTAAAAAGCTAAATATTTTGCTCACCCGTTGCCAATTTCAAAATAATGTTTAGATATATTAATTGGAGATATTAAGTGGGATAGCCAAAAATAATTTTTATTTCTACTTCCGTCCTCGTATAAAACCAACTTTTTGTTATATTGTCAATTGTCCTGTTTACTGTTGTTTATGTGGTTACCGGTTGTATTGTAAAATGGCACAAAATTATTACCTGCAATTAAAGGAAAGAAATTGATTAGTTAAATAAATGAGGATAGGTGATTTTGATACATACACACACATCTATATATAATTTCAAATTAAATATTTATTTACTATAACATACTGATATGTCAATAGTTTCAACTGCGATTGTTTATTATTCGTCCAGCAATTTTTCCCTATGACAGTCCAATGAAATAGTCAAACACATTTGATAAGTTGTAAAACCCCACTAATAAACAAAGCAAAATTTGAAGAATCCAGTTTCCAGTTTATTGAAGCCGGCTCAATTTTAGTTTTATACTTTTAAATTTACAAACATTGAAATACTTTTAGAACGTAAGTTATGTAAAATTAACAAGTAAGAAAGTCTAAGTTCGGGCGGAGCCGAACATTAAATACCCGGCGCAAGTATTAAATATATGTTTTTTCACCTTTCCGAAACCTACCGCTAGATGGTAAGCCGGGGTGTATCAATGTTGAGTAAATTAACGTCCTTAAATTTCGAAATATTGCAGTTTCAAGCATTTATGNTGTGATCCATTTTCAAAATTTCACAACCTGCACCATTGAACACATTGAACGCTTTGAGCGACCTCTAAATATTTCTTGATTTCAAAATTCAAAAAGTAGAGTTATATTTTTTCGGTATAGCACACTCCTAGCGGGTGCGAGTATTAAAATTCCGACTTTGCTTTTTTCTGGACCACCCTAATATACATTCCAGAACTGATGGCACTTCATCATTTTCAACATCAAAATGAAATTTTCTGTTATTCGCATTCCCAATTAACTGTCACAAAACTAGAAAACTCAATCAAATTTCGATGCAATCGAGTAGACAACGGAAATGTTGTTTGCAGCGATTCGCTACGATTGGACAAGCATCAACAGAAACAGCAACAGCAACAACAATAACATATGTATATATGCACACATATGCATTCGAGAACAAGAACAAAGGCGGCAAATAACAATACACCAGTGGTGGTAACATCGATCAATTTGGCCTTTGGTTCTGTACGCTGACCAGTAAGCGCTTAGGTTAAGTGGATAGTGGAAAAAGCGGCTGTGAAGGTGTGAGAAAGGGTGAAATCTATTGGTGAAAAGGGTCGTAGGGTCAAAGAAGTGAGCAGGACTAGCAGGACGAACAGGACGAACTCAACTGTCATCTATCATATTTTCGATTGAGCTTGGCAAAACATCTGTTCAAAAGCAATGATACAAAATGTGTACGGTCCCGAACATACATAGATACATATGTACATATGTATGTACCTACAACTATGTATATTTTTGTGAGTATATCCTACGGAAGTATGTTTTTTCGATTTGGCAACGGACGGTTTCGATGTTGGCATTGCAATTTGCTCGACTATTATTGCATGACAATAAAATGAAAATTTGCTGGACGCGTGAACTTGTGCATACTCCACGTACATACACATATACATACGTACATGTACATATACGATCAGACAAATAAATAGCTTGTACGTACTAATTTGAATTTTACTTTGTGTGCGCGCTGTGTGCCTACACATACATACAAGCTCCCACCACAATGCCAACGAAATTTACGGTCTAAATGTCGGATTTTGAAACTCTTTTGGGCCAAAGTGGAGAACGCAGAAAATGAAGGCAACCAAAATTCCCTCAGTGAGTGACGACTGTAACCAGAGTAACAAGGCCGGCGTTGGCGGCAGCATTAAAACAAAAAAAAAAATAGTATTTGCCTGGCAATATTTAGTTCTCGCTCAGCCATATGCCAGTTGGTAAATTTCAAAATCATTTTTTTTTTTGCGCTTTGGGAGAAAATATTAAATGTTTTCTGGCAGCGTTTACTGCCACAAGCATTTATGAAAGAGTTAAAAGGGGAGGAGTTGGTTGTGAACGTTGTTGTCTTTTTTTTTTTGTTTTGGCAAGCAGGGTGCAGATGTATACTTGCGACAGTGATATGGCGACACGCCATTGACAGCGCTCGCCAACAATGAGTAGCCGTCGGTCACTTGGCAGCTAGAACTGGGTTGTGGTTGGCGTAATGCCAAAGCGTCGTTGATGCAAGGCCTCAGGAGAGTTGCTGAATGAAAGCGTTTATTCATGTTTATTTTTTTTTCAAATTAAGGTACAGTTAAACGGAAGTATGAAATGGAATTTTAGGAAAAGAAATTTTATTAAAATGAGATATATGTATGTAGCTGCATGAAATAATTGTGAATAAATACAAATATAAATCTTAGGAAATTAAAAGATAAAAATTTGATGAATGAAACAAGAGGGTTGAAATTATGTAGAGTACATGGAAAGAAAGAGGACCAAATGAAATAAAGACGAAAGTGAAAAATGGAATAAAACATAGTGACGATAGTGGGAAAATAATGGAAATTTTTGATTGTGAATGAAACAAATTTGAAAATGCCCTAAAAAATTGAGAGCCAAAGTATTATATAATAGGATTAAATTGAATAGAAAGCATAAAATAGCATGATATAAAGTGAAATGGAATGGAATGATGAATTGTAATGGAGTCTAGTTGCCCTCATTGGAATCAGTGGGGCGCTTAGGGCCACACGCACTCTGGCCCTTAACGTTATGCTTAACATAGCGCCTGTCGACATCGCGGGCAAAGCAGCTGCAGCAAGGGTTGCGGTCAGACTTAGGGGCGCTGGCTGCCTGGCAGACTCGCGGTCTGGTCACTCCAATATTATCGGGGGCTTCAATCTGTTTTCGGGAACACGGATCACTGCGTGCCTGGCTTGGAATAAAACTAAATTTTTCATATCCCATCTAGGGCTGAGTGGCTGGAGGGCGGTGGTTGGAGGGAGGCACCGGGGAACTTTTACGCGTCGAAGCTTGATGGAAGGGGTGGTCTGCACGGAATTCTCCATCAACTTCCAGATTACTGTACTGCTTTTCAGGCGGAGGTTGCTGCTATTAAGAAAGCAGTCGATTGTTTGCTGTTAGGCGCTCTGCCGGTAAGAGATGTTAACATCTACTCAGACAGCCAGGAGGCAATCAGAGTCCTGGGCTCACTTACGCTATGGGGAACGCTTTAATTCACAACGACGAGGTCTTTATGACACCTACAGTGAAAGCGCTCATATACGGACGCTCTAATAAGCGGACATCTCCTATAAGCGGACACATTCTCGGGAATGAACAATTTTTTGATTTTTTTCCTACAAATTCCCTCCCATACACAGACGCGGACACTCAAATATGTCTAGTTATGAAAACCAATCTCCCATAAGCGGACGAGAAGCTCTAATAAGCGATAAATTTGTTTATTATTTTCAGTCTGATGTTGACCCTTGTGCATGTACATATGTTAATGTACACAAGTCATATATTCATATTCAAACATGTTTTCTTTTCTAGGAAAAATGTTGCCTCTTCATTGCCATATTCTTGCTGCATGAGCGAATCGGACAATGAGATTTGTCGGTAGAAAAGAAAATGCTGTAAATTTGAAATTACTTTCCTATCACTCTGTGTTTTATATTAAAGGGTACAATTTTTTTTAAATTTGAGAATCCGCAATTTAAATTTTTTTAATTGAATTTTAATATTATTTTTTGCGAAATTCCCATAAGCAGACATCTCCCATAGGCGGGCAAAAAGTAAGTGAACATCGGTGTCCGCTTATGGGAGCTTTCACTGTATATTGGGATACAAATTCCAATGATGTAATTCCCTAAATTCAGGTAGAATTCAATTTTTCCACCCGGTCGCAACCCTCCTATAATGGTTTAGTAATAAAGCCTTTTCAAAATCATTTCGATTGATACGTATATTATAAGAATTGATTTAAATTAATTGAATTTAATATATCAAAAGGTGGCAACCCTTTGACGTCCGTATTTAAATTTTTAATACATCTAGCTATCGAATAACTTAATAAAATTCGTACTTTTAAGCAGCTGGCAACCCTCTTCAAATTATTTTCAAACCACAATCCTTCCAAGCCTGTTTTTTCCCATCCACCCATTAAGGACTCTACAAATTTCAAATACATAATTCGCTTAATTCATGTCGAATTTATTTTCTTAGAAATGTGGCAGCCCTCCCACACGAGTACAGAATTGATTTTATGTATCGCCATACCAAATTTCAGTACTTTAACACAAATACTTCCAGTGCTATGCAGTATGAAAGATTCCGTTCGTAGGGGAGATCCCGCCCACCCTTCTCTAATGGAGAAAAAAGCTATCCTATATTTTAAGTTGAGCTAAATGACAGCTGTCTGCAAAATTTTATGATGATCGGTTGAGTAGTTAATACGTGAAAGCGTGACAAACAAACAAACTCACTTTCGTAGTTATAATATTCAGTTTTTAGACAAAGTTAGAGCTTTACATAAGGACTTTCAAAATAACATAAATCAATAAAGCCCAGAGTTGTACATATATATATATATCTATACATATATATGTAGGCATTCGGATAAGCTAGAAAGGTCAGCAGTACAGCAGTACATATCAAGCGGTAGTGTGTGTCGTCCAGGAGGAAGCACGGAGCATCGGTTAAGTGGCTAGAGGGAGAAAATAAGTTTTTATTTTCTTTGACAGCCAGGCAGTCCTTAAAGATTTACACTTATGCGTAAACATTGCAGACCGCCTCGCTAAATATCATACATCTATGAACAAGATGGCGTAACGCTATAGAATTCAACTCATATGAGTGTCAAGGGACCTGGATATGAAGGGAATTGCAAAGCTGTCGATTTTTTAAGAATAGATAGACCAGCAGCATCCTTCAAAATAGGATAGACTAAGCATGTTAGGCAAGCCATATTTTACAAAGCCTTGCAGAAATCTCACAGAAGGATATGAGATTATAGGCAAAGTTCATAGCGTCAACAAAGTGGTAATATGGTTAGAAAAGGAATTATTCTATACCTAGTTGTGGCCAATCATTTAGATCTAACCAATATTTTTTTTTTTACTGACTCATAATTTTTGAAAAAGACGGTAGTTACGAGTATTGCACATCATCTATTTAGAAGGGAAGCAAATATTCTTTTGCTTGCTGGTTTCCGAGACAAAATAAGTTCACATAGCTGCCACGGAGTCAATCAAAAACAAAGAAAACTCATGCCCTAACTGAATTTAAAAAAAAATTAAAATTTAATTGCTTTAAACTCACTCGATCAGCCGCTTATGCCACACTTCACAGCTTATACGCAAGCACGCAATGGTTTACTCGTGACTCAACATTCAGTGTGCTGTCAGTACCAATGCCCATCAGGGCATCAGTATTCAAACTTCAGTGACAGCAAAAGCAAAAATAAAAGCAACAGCACTAACGCCAACGCTGCCAACGCCAAAGTGCTTGAGGTCCCTTTGCATTCGCATCAATGTCGCGCTGCTTGAACGCTTCCTTTTTGGCCGCGCGCGCCTAACATGTAAACCCGCAGCTACTGACCCTCTACACCGCTGGCTTACAATCTCTTCGCTATGCACTCGCTATGTATTCGCCAGCCCTTTGCATGCTGCTTTCACATTGAATTGAATTTATGGCTTTGGCTTTTAGTTTCGATTTGTATGCTTGACCATTTGACGTAGCAGCAAAAACTACTGTCTGCCATTTTATGTACATATGTATGTATGTAGTCACAAGAATACTTATTCCATCCCAGTAGGCAATTTGAAGAACGCTACGAAATAATTGCTTTTAGACTGGCTATTTTTCAATGAGACTTTCTCTTCAGAAACAGCGTTAGAAGAACTTCGAACAGCTCTGAGATTCGAGGGCACATGAGAAGGTATTTTTTGCCAAGACAGCCTGGAATTTGTGAGTTTCTTCCTATAAGGAAGAAGCCCTAAGTATTTCATTCAAAAAAGGAGTAAGGCCGCAAACAAGGAAAACCTCTTGTCTCAAAATATCATAATTAATTTATTGATTAACTACTTTGCCAACTGGGCTGTGTTCATGTTTCTACGTAGGTATGTACATTAGTCCGTACTGAAAAACAAGTCTTGAGTCTTGAAGTATTTCTGCAAGGCAATTTCGAAACGCATTTTTGGCCCAACGTAGGAGAACTCACGAAGCAGGTGCAACGGAGTTTCTTCAGTCCCATCGCAAAAACGACATATAAGTCGTTCGACCAGATCCCTAGCTTGTACAAGTGACCTCTTGGTCTGCAGTGACACATCAGAAAACCTGTTATTATCCTTACCCTCTCTTTGGGGAGGTTTATTATTGCTCTGTACCTTGTAAGGTTGTAGCCACCCAATAGGCATTTAGCATGGCATAGACCTGCAGTCTTGCGCCAGTGTGCATACCTTAGCCTGTTCCTCTACTTCCTGAGATCTTCCCTGATTGTGTTAGGTCCAATCGCAAGGAAGGGCTCAGGCCCTATCGCTGCTCTTGCCTTGAGGATCTTAGTTCCTACCACCCTAGCGTGACACCTTAATGTCAACAAACTAAACCTCGTAAAAATCACTAAGGAAGTATTTTGATTATTGCAGTGCAACTATTTAAAAATATTTATTTTATTGTCGAATGTAGGTGTCACCGAAAAATGTAAAAAAGAAAAAAATTTATCGAAATTGTCCTGAAAAAAAAAAAACCTTAAATTCAAGCGTATACGGCAAACTTTAATTGGTTTGCCTATAAAGTGGTACGGCCTAATGTACTATATACGTATGCGACCGATTGTTACAATATATAGTGAAATGTTGTCTGTTACTCTTTTTTGTCATGCTTGTTGTTTCATTCATTGTTGTTACTGTGGTTCGTTGAACCATGGCGCTCATCCGCTTTTTTCGCGTTTATTTCGTTATTCTAAATTCTTTTTTCTGTGGCATTTCCTTTCAAGCAGGGACTAGTATTTTTTTCCCCCCAAATGTAACTTTAGACAATACTTCAATTCTTTTGTTTCGTTTTGGGCGTTCGGTTAACTTTTTTCTCTCAGAGCTCCTCGTTTTACTAGTTTCGATATATTCCTACATTTCCTTTGTTTTACTCTGGCGTTTCATGCTTCACGTACTCCGTTTAAATTTTTTGAATTTTTTTGACAGCTCTTAAAAGCGCGCGGGTGTGTAAAGATTTTTGTTTTATGTAACTTTTTGTGTTAAGCTCTGATTTACTTGGCTTTGTGTTGCTGATGAATGCATTCGCTGTCTGACAATGGCATACAGCGACACGGCCGAATACATACTCGATTAGAAAGCATAGTAAGCGCCCTTCGGTTGGCTATAAAGGCGAGTTTCTAATATAGGCCATATAACACTCTGTGGGGCGAGTTGTACGCGAGGCGAGACCAACACAAAGTTAACTTACTAGTTAAACATTTAGACATTCAGTCAACTAGTCGTTAGGACCGTCAAACAATGACACGGTAGACCGCTTAACTGGCAGTCACTCAGCGCATAAGTTCATTAGTCTTTGAAGCGTTTAGTCAGCTAAGCAAACATATTTGACTATGCAGCGAACTATGTTAGTTGGAACGCCGCGGCGAGTTTGTGTAGCTAGTTCTGGGTCTTTGTTGGTACGTACTAAGTATTGCACGCTTTAATGAGAAGTTCTTTATTGAGGTATAAGCGAGCAATTGGCAGAGTTAAAGGATGGTTAACAATTGGGTACATATCAACAGTAACGGGTGTACTATGATCCTTGCTGACAGATGCTTTTTCATTTGCAATAAGTGTCTATGAAATCGGTAGTCAAATTTTGATAGTCAGTGCAAAGGGAACCAGACACCCCGAGCACGGGTTGATCATTTACCGAATGCATTCTAGAAGGCCAACAGGCTATATGACAGCCAACCCTGACTCCAAAATTAGTGAAGAAGAAGTTATAGGAGGGGCTGATAAAAATGCTATTCCTCTCTACACTGTCGGATTCAATATGGACTGCTGTGTTACGGTGTCACTCGAAGAACATAACACAGTCGCGAATTCCTACCTTCTTAAAACTTGTACGTTATTACTAGAATTAAATGAGCTAAAAATTAGTATAATTGGAATTTTTCTAAAAATTATGAATACAATTTTTTTCGAATTTTTGTTTTGTTTCATTATGCGAAAAAAAGTAGTTAAAATTCGTTAAAATGTCGTGTCACTATTTTTCCAAATGACAGTATATACATATGTATCTAATTTTTTTTCATTTCAAAAAGTGTTTCCACAAACAAGTCGCTGTCAGCTTATATCGTTTTATATCAACGACTGATAAATGTATACTACTTCGGTGCATTAAAAAATTCAGATAGCAAAAAAAGTATTTTGGTAAAGAGTATAGATACGAGCATTAAGTATGATAGATAGGCGACGTTATTAGCAATAGCATCTCTGGTCACCAAGCCTTAGTACCAAGAAAAAATAATTTGATAGCGATCTGATATGGTTTTTGGATCAAATACTTCCTAACATGTTAAATTTCATACAAAGTAGATTTCACCCATTAAACAGATTGGCGAAGGACGTGCCTTGGTCGGATCTCCTACTAAAAGCTCTGCAAAGATTTATTAAAAGCCTGGATATTATTCGAGTTTATAATATGTTTAAGAAAATTAAATTTTGAATACGAAACTCCACTAATTTTGTAAGAGTGTTTGGAGAGTAAAATAAATTTATGATCCACGAAAATTTAAAAACCATTGTGAGGCGAAATTGCTTGCACCACCAAATCCAAATCAAAATTGGCGTTTTTCAACTTCTCACGATTTAATTACTAACACAGCATACTCAATTTACTTGCGCATAAATTTACGAAAAGAACGCCCACTATTTGCATAAGCGCCGAGAACTTGATTTTACTAATTCAACAAAGCAGCTAAGACACCACGCAAAAAGCTCAAAAATACTTAGTATTTAATTATTCATGGTTAGTGCTTAAGCAGATTCACGCTTACACCCAAAAATTAAAATAACAAAATTCACCAAAAAAAGCACACCCCACAAAGTATGCTGCATAAATTACAAAAGCTTACCTAACACAAAACTATATGACCTCAAAAATCACTGCCATTTTTATAAAAGCATAATGCTTATCAAAAAACTAAGAACAAAAAATACACCCACACTTATGTACATACAGCCAAGCATGAAAAGCTGGTTTTGTAATCCTCCTCACCACTCGCTCGCGCTATTTCCAACACACCTCCACGAATAAATATTGCATTAGTTAGTTGTTGCCCATTGTGTAGGCGAGCACGCTTTCGCTACATAAATATTGCTACACTATTGTGCACTTATTCATGCATAAACATATTTTATATATGTATGTACATTTATATGTATGCATGCATGTATATAAGTATGTGTAAGGAAAGTTTTACAGAGCACATGCAAAATTAAAAGTGGCAGATGAGCTTGAAAAAAAAAAACCAAATAAAAATCAATACCTCATAACTACATACGTACGTATGTGTGTAAGTAAACCTTTTACATTTTCATTCTGCCCCATTTTCTTCGGAAAATTCATAAAAATTGCAGCGCACCACTGTAATGAAATTGCCAGCATAGGTACATAAATATTTTTACGTTTATGTACCAGCTCATTTGTATGGAAAAGCCAAATTGTGCATTCTTGCATACTAACATGTGCAGGGAGCGTGAAGGCTGCTATCTGTATTAGCATTTCGTTTCTATCGAAAATTGGCAAATGTCGAGGAAAATTTTTTATCATCTTTCATTAAAACAAAAACCGTGTACGTTTTTTTTATTTTATTACTTCAAACATTATATATATATATATTGTATATTATTTACTTTACGAAGTGCACGACTTTTTAAAATAATTATACATAATTTTTTACACAAAATATTCATGTTCGAATTTTATTTAATTAGTTTATTTTAATTTTGGTACTTAAATTGAACTTGCACCTGGAACTTTACAACAATGTTTCAAAATAGGCAAAATATTTTGCCCAAATTCGAATTGAGGGTCTTATAGTTCACTTCCACCAAGCCTTAACTGCAGTTTATGCCTAAAAAGGAGTTCGCAACTTGAAGGAGGTAATCGCTCAAAGCAAACGAAAGTAAAAAGCCGAAGAGTAAGAAATAAACACTATCGATCACCCCATGCGAAATTTCTTGAATCTTAGCTGACCTCTTAACTGCAGTTAAGCTTTTGGTGGAAATAGGCTATTAGTCACCAATAAATTTGATTTCTGAGTTGAATAAAAGTTGTAAAAAATCCTAAATAATATACATAAACTTATTACTTGTTCGACGAATAATATAATTGATACATTTTTTTGTGATTTGATTCGTCGGACAAATAAAAAATTAAATTTATTTGTGATTGGTTTGTCGATTTTCCAACTAAAAATACCCTTTTTATGTAAGCATGATTTTCGAGAGAATAAAATTAAATTTTTATATGGTTACTGAATCAAGTCACAAATAAATTGTATATTTTATTTGAACGACCAGTTAAATTACAAATAAATTTTATTTTAGACGAATCGAATCACAAATATATTTTATTTCTTATTCGGTCGAGGAATAAAATCACAAACAAAATTTATGTTTTGTTTGCTCGACGAATCAGATCGCAAATTAAATATATATATATATATATATATATATATATATATATATAATAAATTATAAATCACGCAACCCTGATCACAAACAAAAATCATCTCATCGAAAATATTATATTTTAGGTTGATTTATTTTTGAACGAATTTCCGTCATCCCTCGTCAAGTTTATGTTGCTTATTGTCATGTCGTGTGGTTTCATGCGTAAAATTTCAACTAAATTGGCCATTTCAGTATACAAATTAAATTGAATTTCGTAGCTGGTATTTATAGTATTTGTATACATTTTTTAACCCTCATTAGTCCTTAGAATGAAAATTTACCCTTTTTAAATTTTTAATTCGAATAGCTCACTTATCTTGGGACGGATCCGTCCAATTTTTTTTACTTTATTTTTTCTGTTAGAAAATTTAAATTTTGTATTGATACTTACTAAATCTTCGCAAAAAGTCACAATCTGAAAGCTTATAAATTTTCCCAATAGAATGACTGCAAATAATCCGGAATAATTACGTTTCAAGACGTATTATTGCTAAATACGAAACACAAAATCATTAATTGGCTCTACTCAAATATATGCAATTTGAGTTGTGTCGTTATTGCGGAGGACCATCGAAATATCTACATAAATACCACCACAGTACCTTGATAATTTGTGTTAAATGTGAAGAAAAAATTGACGATAAAACAATAAACAATCAGAAAATGATAAAACGATAAAATTGAATTGAACGTTTGAAAAGGTGGCAA
Source organism: Rhagoletis zephyria (assembly GCF_001687245.7). Lineage (NCBI taxonomy): Eukaryota > Metazoa > Arthropoda > Insecta > Diptera > Tephritidae > Rhagoletis > Rhagoletis zephyria. The sequence continues at coordinate 42,151 of NW_016159121.1, forward strand.
CACTCATCAAAATATCTTCGCAATAAAGCGAACCTATGTTAAAGTTAACCTATGTTTTTTTTTTGACATCCAGATTTGAATATTTTATAGAGGCAGCTGCTTAAATTTAACTTGACTTTTAAACAGATGGCAACCCTTTTTAAAAATATTTTCAAAAAAAAGCTTTTTAAATTTCTTTGCTTTAACTTGACATCATTTTTTAACATTTCATTTAACTTACGGACTAAATTAAATTTGAATTTTAAATAAGTGGCAACCCATTTTAAAATTATTTTCAAACCAAATCTTTATAATACCTCTTACGATTGATTTCTATATTGCAAAAAATTGGATTTTCCTTTTCAACAGTTTGTTAAATCTTATTCGTCTGAAAACGTTTTGGTAATAGAACTTTTTTAAATCTCGCAAGCTTGCCATCCCTGCTGTAAAATTTCGCAAAACTTACAATTTAAAATAGAATTGAACTTTTTTAGCGGAAAACAACCCTTTCTAAAGATTTGCTATATGTTAATCCAGGTCACAAAGCATCTGTATGCGAACTTTTTCCTAAAGAAATAGCAACAAACATAGTCAGACATTCACTCAAAAACATTCACATTTAAAATCTTTGTAGGATTTAGTTTATGTTGTCAATGATTCCAAATTCCTTATCTGGTGGTTACCCTCGTCCAAAATATTTTTGAAGTATATATATATATGCTTACCTTTCTTAAAACCTTTCTCCTCTGATACCCAAATTAAAATGTTTTATTTAAATCGTTTAAAAAATTTATTTTGAATTTCTAAACAGATGGCACCCCTTTAAATACATTTTTGAAAGAAAAGTTTCTTAAACTTATTTATATATCGATTTCAACTTTTAAGAAGGTGGCAACCCTTTTATTTTTATTTTTTCGAAATAAGTCGTTGTTGAACTCATTTCTTTTAACACCCACACGTTGTTGTAGTAAGATGGCAATTCACTTAAGAAATGCCCTATGATGTGTTAGTACATACGTTCAGCCGTTTTAGCGTGAAATACTCGCTGACTCGCAAACTTTCACATTTATAATATTAGTTAGTAGAATAAATGCCTGCGTAGGTATGTCCTGCGGCTCGAATTTGATTGAATATGATTTTATGCTTGTTTATTACAAACTAATGCAGAGTAGAAAGCAATTTTTAGAATACACTTGTTGCCGGTATTTCGCAGCTAGCATACAATTTGAGCGCATTGTTAGCGCCTGAAATTATGCAATAAAATTCTAACAGCTTAGCGAATTCTCACATGCAGTAAGCAAATCACAAACTATGCAGCCCAGTTTATCCGCCAAAAAAGTTACAATTGTTTTAATGCTAGACCCCTTATGCACGCAAGGCAATCGTTTAGAGAAAGTGTGCTACCTTGCATGCCAAGTAATAAGGTGACTTTTAAGTATGTAGGCTGCAAAACATTGCATGATTTTAGGCAAGTTAGGTGTTTATCAGCAAAATAATAAAGTTGAAATAATGTGGTAAATTTTTAAAGCATTTTTCAGAAACAGGAATTTTATCACACTTCAAAGTTTAAAATACTCACGCCCCCCAAAATTGAGCACCATTTTCCACAAAATTCAATTTCCGCTTCTGCTTTCCCATTGCGTAAGTGTAACGCCATTTCAACACAATCTCGAATGCCAAAAGTATGCAATAACTTACGACAAATAGCTTTAATATTTCATACAATGACAAAAGATCCGAAAAGCCGACACGCCGCCAAACGATATAAATTCCAAACATACATACACGTGGAGCAACAAACCAACTTGATTAATGACACTCCATAATAAGAATGCTATGATTTATTTGCTTAATAGCATGCAAATTACCACAGCCTGTAGGTCAAATAAGGCCTATTGAAATTATTGTAAGCATGTTTTGAAATTTTTGAAATTTCCTTACTGTAAGTGGCTGGGAGCGAAAAACGACTATAAAATATCGAACCCATAAAAAATTTAAATGGCTTCGCACTAAAGAAAGCGCTCAAACAACCGCCCGAAATATTCCATTGTGGCTGCTGTGCTGCGCGAAGCTTTTGATATCACCATTAACGGTAAGCTGGCACTTATTTCAATTTCATTTACAGCACTCCATCTCTCCCTCTCCCGCTTTCCCTACCTCTGTCACCGCATGAGCTATGCAGGGGTATGCCCACGCGTTTACTCATAATAAAGTTTAGAGCATCAAAGCTTTGCCTGCATATCAATTACGACAGGTAGGTAATGCGGACGTGGTGGCAATCAAAATAATAAAACGAAAATAACAAAGAAAATAAGCAAATAAGAAAAATTTTCAATTCAATTAAATAACCTGCTTTCAGGCTTGTCTGTGTGCAAGCAAAATGCTGCTATCAATTTGCGCTGCGTTCGGGCGCCTAAAAGCACACCAAGTACATTGCTTTATTTCGTTGTCGGAATCAAATTATAGTTAGCAGAGAGGGTAGAGATATTAAAACGAAGCAGAAAAATAGGAAAAAAAAACAAGAATAAGTACCAAGGAGACTAGCAATAAAGTACCATAAAATGTAAAACGTTGAAAGTAATGCGCCTAAAATGTCACAATTTACAAAGTAAATCGAGTGAAAATTTTTAGGTGAAAAAGCGGAAAAACGTAGTAAATTGTGCGCGAACAACGAGGAGAATTGAAGTGGGACACAAGGGACAAGATACGATGACGATTTGCTACTGAGGCATGAGGTATGAGTAGATGAATACAAGGTAAAATATATGATAAAAATAAATAAAAAAGTTAAATGGTAAAGCGAAAAGAAATACGCCAGGAAAAATTTTTAAAAAATATGTATGTATATGCATCGCAACGTGGAGCTTTAGGCTTGAGTCGCAGTAACGCAGCCTGCGGCATAAGCACCGTTAACAGCTAGTGCTTGCAGTGCGTTTAAAATAAAAATTTCATTTATCTTCCTTGGCGCCCGAATGTATGTTTGAATGTTTGAGCGCTGTTCACAGTGCTTGCAAGAGGCATATTTTTTTAACGTAAAATTTGCGCGATCACACACACACACACACATACTTCCATTTCATGGCGCGCCCCTTGCCTAACCGACGATGCTAGTCACTCACTCACTCACTCAGTTACCCAGATACTTTAGCGAGAAGTTATATATTACAAATGCGGTATGAATTTGTTGAAATGTCAACATTTACACAAAATGCAAAGTAAAAAACTTAAGTAAAATAAAACTTAAATAAAGGCAGTATATGCACAAAAGAAAGTCAAAAGTGTTTCGGCTGGCGATAAAAATGGAGCCGCAACGAACGTGCAAAGCGCGCAATTCACCAGAGACTGCTTGCTCCAATGGCTGCCGGGCTGCTGGGCTGTCGCGATGTTGTGCTGCCTTATGCCACTGGCTGGTTGGCTGGCTTAATATGTTGGCATTAATGTGTCAGGTATATTTTATTTAATGGCTCAATTTCACATAAAGAGGGCATGCAAGACGACATAACATCAGTGTAAACGTTCCACAGGATATGCGTACATACATATGTATGTATGTGTATGTGTGTATGTACATTTGTATGAGAGTGAAGAAGCTACTGCGCCTGAAAGCGCACAATGCATTTTGGCCATACATATCTGAACACTTAGGGATATTAAAATGCTTTGCAGGAGTGTGTGTGTGTGTATGTATGCTATAAGCTGGTTAATGTCTGCGGCATTGTCGCGCGACAGCTGGCAATATTTACGAGCTGCTTCTCAGCGTTGAGTATTAATTTTCAAAAATCAACGAATACAAAAGAATGTGAATCAAATAGAATTTTACGATGGTGTGTCAATATCAAAAAGTTATTAGGAAAATTCACAAGAGAATACATGAGTAGAAGTGGCAAGAAGCTTTAGAGGCAGCGCATATTTAAGGAAAGGCGTATGTATTTCAATGGAGTGATATTGGCAAAGTGAACCAGTTGCAAAATTTATTATATGACGCTGTCTGTTTTAGTACATTTGTGTGTATGGTAAAAAGGCAGATAAAACAAACGGGGATTCTAAAAAAGGAATAATTAATTTGAATAGAATTCTACAATAATGTAGGGTAACCCGACGCTGACTGCTGGTTTAATACCAGCACTGATGCGGGACTCACACATTGTCCAATCTTTACTGATGGCTCCAAAACTGACTCTGGCTCAGCATCTGGAGTCTTTATCGAAGGTAATGGAGATAAGCTTCTTTTTTCTCTTGGGAGATATGCTTCGGCCTTCCAGGTTAAGGTATTTGCAATCCTCAAGATCAAATAAAAATCGGTAGATAAACCACTTTTGAATGGTCACATGAAAATCTGTAATAATTTTTAGCATGAAAAAGAAGCAGGAAATAATGTTACTCAAACGACATATGGTACATGGCCGTACTCATACATGAGTAACATTTTCCATATTAAAATTTGAATTTTTTGTGTTACTTTTATGTTAATTTTTGTTTTTTAACAGAGAATAACAGGCAATTTTTTTTTAATTTGTCTGCCATTTAAAAGGCCTAAAAATTCTAAAACCTGCTTGAGAAGTGCGGCTTTAATAAAATTTGAAGTTGGGATTTCAAAATATATATTTTTTTTGGACCTGAAAAGTCCTCAAAAGTTTCGGAAAATTTTCCATGCGTACCGAAAAATAAAACACTAAGTATTCCGAAAAGTCCCGAGAAACAAAAATACGAAAAATCTCGATATGTACATCCCTGCAAAAATCGTTGGACCATGTAGTCTATTTGTGGTATATTGGAGTACTTACAAAAGTGCTCCTCTGTCATGCTGTAGCGAACCAACTCGTGTCTCTGCACCAACTTATTGTTACCCGATCACTGCTCGTGTTTTAACGAAATGTGATTGAAGTTAAGCATTTGAAAGTACATTTGCATGTCTGGCTGTAGCTGAACGTGTAGAGATGCTAGCTGTTAGTTCTTAGCTCCCAGCATGTTCGGGTTCGAATGTCGTCAGAGGCAACATGTAATTTTTAATTTTTGGTTTTGGTTTTTATTCATTTCAAAAAAAGCATCTGCGAAGTGAAGAACAAAAGCGTGTACAAACGAAAAAATATAATGACAATGTCATTGGAGTATGTTAGGAGTATTTTTGTGCTACTCTCATGTAATGCAGAGATGGAGTATATGGTCCTGCCCTAGGACGTCGCAATGTTAATTGGACCATATTTTTTATATGAATTGTGGTTAATTTTGGAGTACTCCTTGGTCCTTCGGGAGTACTCTTTACATGCATGCATGGAGTAGTCGCGATTTTTGCAGGGATTCCGAAAAGTATAACATATAAAATCTCGTAAAGTCTAGGTAATCATAAAAAGTCCCGAAATACAAAACACAAAAAATTACGAAAAACTACAATATCGATCCATAACAGTCAAAAAACGTAAGCAAATCTTTTTTTTTAAATCTGCATCAAAAAGAAATTTTACGCTTACATTTCTGCCGGTTAGGGCTCGATATCTGTAGAGCAGGAAATTTTGTTACTCATACGCCATGTATCCCTGCATTTGGTCAAACTCAGTAAGAAAACAATAGAACAATCAAACCAGCGAAATTAGTTGGATAATTTTTTCCCTTATAAAACATTATTTCCTACATCTTGCCTATACTGCTGACAGGCTCAATTTCTAGTCCGCTCATTCTAACTAAAGTTAGCCTTAATATTCCACACCGTTCTTTATGCCGCGATTTTAATTCTTATTCCTGCAGCTTTGATATATCAGATTCGCTTTTCAACATTATGAAAACGATACTCTGATTAATTTTCTTATATAGCTGAATAGATTTAGATCTCGACACTTAGCAAATTACTGCACAAAAAATGGGAAAAAAATTCCGTGTGTCATGTGTATTATATGTAGGTCTATTTTATTCGCCTACTAATAAAAACCATTCAGTAAGAAATATCTGTCGTTATTACAGAGAACTTCCCTTTATATGTTCACCATTAAAAAAATACTTAATTTATAAAATATGCGAAAAATTGATTTTGTCGTTATATCACTAATGTGTATTTGTAAAATATTTGAATAATTTAATCCATAGCTAAAACATATTTTGGTTAGCTTTTTACATCCTGGTACACTTTTTGTACCCAAAAAAAAAAAAAAAGTGAGTGGCAACCATGTTCATAGTCTCTATTTATTTGTTCAAATAAATCCGTTTTTACATAGAAAGCGTGTATGTAGTTTATTTGATTATTTAATACTGTCAAATGCCATACTCGCTTTCCCAGAATTTCTGATAATCAAGCTAAACGTTATAAAAAAATAACTGAAACTTTGTTACAAAGCAATAAAATTTAAATTTAATTAATTGTAAATATTTTAAAGCTCAACTTATTGCCTCTGTCGCTGTTGATGTTGCTGTTGTAACACAAACATTAAGTGGAAACTTTGCGCTGCACTTTATTTTGCACTGTACTACCCCTGTAGGGAAACCGCGGACTAGTGAATCAAATTTCTAGTTCCGTACTAGGTCTTTATCGTCAAAAAGGAACTAGCCCGATAGAAACTAGATCCCCACCAGTCGAAAATCGGAGAAAAGTGGTACTAATTTTTTTCAGTTTTTTTCACTAGAAATCTATACCTAAAGTGACGAATTTAGAACTGGTTCGGAACTATAAAAAAAGGGATGCAGAACGAACTAGATCTTATTTGTCGAATTTTGAACTAGTTCGGAACTATCGAATAAGGGATGCAGCGGGGGGCTTGTTTACTTTACATAGATATGTGTTCGGCGGCTTTTTCGTTCATATACGCTTCTATTCTGTGCTTCGCAGATGCTTTTTCATAGCTTGGTAATACAAAACTAAAATTTGTGTTAACATTTCAACATCTTGGGACCGTCTGGAATTTAAGAAATAACAGCGAACACCTCTGCAAACTTGCTACAGCTAAAGGTATGTAAACGTTCATTTCTTACAATCATTCAAACAAATTTAATTTCAAATTGAAAACACATTTCTTCCAAAATAACCTAAAATCGCACACACGGAAGAGCCAAAAAGATTGAAAAATCATGATACTTTTTTCTTTCGTCTGTCGATTTTAGAACTGGTTCGGAACTGTAGAATTTAGGACTAGTTCAGAACTATCGAAAAAGGGATGCAGCAGGGGGCAATCGACACTTCCTAGGACATCGCCATGTTAAATTCGCCAGTTGCTTGCATGCAAAAG
>NW_016159121.1:51286-96525 GCF_001687245.7 Rhagoletis zephyria
ATTAGATTTTCAAATTTGTTATTTATTTATAAATTGAATAAATTATTTTTACTTACATTTATTTAACTTTAAAAATCTTAACCACCTCCAAGCGGCCACGAACCTGCGACTTTAGAACCAGAACCAGTAGTCTTCACGTGACGCCACAGCCGACATTTGTAAGAAAAGCAATTAATTGCGTTTTATTTTTGGCTTTGGCAATTCAAAGGCAGATGGCGCTGATCGCCTAAGTTCTTCAAAATTGTCAAACTGGTAGGCACATACTAGTTAATGAACTAGTATTCTTTCTAACTGGTTTGGCTTTTCACTGCAAGGCTGCAAGAAAAAATCGCAGCTGCTTAAAAAATTTCCGAGTGGGTTTATACATACGTATGTATGTACATATATTCAAACACATACATATATGCATAAGAACTAATGCAGTTCACTGCCAATCGAAAAGTTTTATTTTTCATTAGTGCTGCTGAATTTTTTCCTTTGATCTGTAGTGAAAGTTCACTCAGCACTTTGCACTTTGGTCTGTTAGTTTGCATTCGCATAGTTAAAACTATCATAGAAACGAAAATTTTTCAACACCGTCGTTTTTTTACTTTTGCACAAAAAAGAAGTAGTGAATTAAGGCAGATAATGGGCATTAAGTGAAAGCCAACAGTTGGAGTAACTTTTAATCATATCAGCTGATAAAGTTAAAATTATTCAATTCGTTTGAAGTTCATGCTTACACTTCCATTATTTGCATCTCCTTTCTGTTAAATGACTAAAAGGCTGACAGGCAAATTGCCAGTGCAGTGTACAAGCCTATAGAATACAAATCACTTTTTTTTTTTTATCTAAAGGCAATCACAAGTAATTTAATAATATGCAAAAAAATAGATATGTAAATATTCAAAAAAACATGTAATATCAACCCCGCTCATTCGCAGCGTACACATTCGCTAAAAATACTTAATATAATAGCAAGAATATGTAGGTGAAGAAAAGAATGAAGATAAAGACCTGGATGAAAGTCAAGGAAATAATAAATAGGGGTATTCTCGGCGTCTTGCAAAGCCCTTGGACGGTGAATGGATTGCACGAAAAAAACGGGTTTCCTGTGGGACAGCTTTGCAAACAGTGCTATCTGTGCACCGTGCAAGGGCTTCGCAAAACTTCGAGAATACCTCTAATACAAAAATGAAAAGATAAAACAACGGCAGAGACAAACATAGAGAAAATGGTAGAGATAAAGGTACAGACAAAGAAAAAGATAAAATTGAAGAATGCGTTGTGCTGCGTGGTGTTGTGTTGTATATTTTAATATTGTATTTTGTTGNATGTTATATTCTGTTATGTTGTTCAATGCATTTTACCTCAACTCACTTCAATTTACTCAACTAAACCCAACTTGGCTCAGCTCACCGCACCTCAACTCGCTTTAATTTTAAGGGTTGAATTTCAACCGCTTCACATAGGACAAAAGTGACGATTTAGCTGGATAAAAATCCAAAATTGCGATGATATTTAATATCTACAAAAAGACGTATGAACGTTTCTTAATGTTTCACTAACTAAGGTACAGTATTAGTTATAAAGCAACGTTTTGCATTCTGTTACTAGAGTACCGGCAACGTGCCGAATACATATCTTGCGCGGTAGTCCGGTATTAATCTTAGTATGTGTGAAACTAACAATTTAAAATTGTATTGATATTAAAGAAGGACTTTTTAAAAGTAAATTTTTATTTTTTCATTAGTTTACGTGCAAAAGTTTTAAAATTGTAGTTATTTAAAAAAGTTCTATAATATTAACTAGAAAATAGTTATTCCGTAGATGACAAAAAAAAGTACCCCAGAGTAGCCTCATTTGATTTTTATAAAAATATTTCTTCAGTCTTTTAGGAAGCCCTCATAAAAATTTAAATTTCCCTTTGCACCACTTTAGGAGTAATTATATATTATGTCCAAGGTCAACCTGTACAATATTTTTCTCTTACTATTATTTATTTCATTTACATAAATATCAAAATGTAAACATCATGTTTCATATCAAAGTGGATAAAACCCTTTTTCGCAGGGGTCGGTAAATTTAGATTTTTTAGTGCTGTTATTTTTGCTTAAATAGTTTTAAACCATCATATAATATTGATTTTATTTAATATTTTAATATTTTTCTCCATTTAAATCGTCACTTTTGCCTTGTCTGTGCTAGGCGAACACTAGTTATTATAATTCTTTAACAATAATTATATTAAATGAAAGTGTTTAAATAAATGTCTCCAACTAGTGGATTGAAGAAGCAATATAATAAAAAGAACAAGATTTTAAAGCACTTTTCGGGACAAGATTGCCAATACTATTCACTAACACACTTCCATCCACTCTACACTACTTTAAGCATCGGCTTGATTTTATAAACAATACTATTTATTTGTTGTATTGCGAGCTGTGATGTACTTAATGGGTAGCTGTCAGTGCAGCCAGTGAACGGGTAATACTGTGCAAACACTCGTTATTGCTGCTGTTGAGAAGCCTACTTGAGCGTGGTTTTCAATTAATTTGGAAAACAAACAACACATCGTTGAAATGAAATCTAATCGCATACGATGACTGTTGGCCTTTCTACCCGATTGCATTCAACAGAAGCAATAGCATAACCTACTTTGAGGCGATTCCACAGACATACACACACAAAGAAACTCTTGAAGACTTATTCTACATGCCCCCTAACCATTAATCTGCCTACTTCCTTCAATTCAATTAAGCAGCAGTGCAATTGGAATGTTAGGTGCTACGAGCACTGAAACACAAAGAAGGGGTTGCGGCTACTTGCAGAAAATGGAGAATAAACAAAAGAATGTCTGTTGAAAAGAGTGCAGAGAGAGAAAACGAAAACGAGCGCGAAGATGTGAACAAAAAAAACCTAATACACTTTTAATTTTGCGAAAAAGCAAGTGAGCGGCGGAAACGCAAAACAATAAAACAATGTCGGCGAGTTGGCAAAGAAATGGTAGTGAATTGTTTTCAAGTAGTCTGAATGGGAAAATGCAACCGCACCCACTTACTTAAACTACTTGCCACCTGCCACAAATTGGCGGCGCAACAGTGAACGGTGGTGGTCAAGTGCAATTTCATTTTTGCTATCAAAGAAAATGATAAGCGGGTGGCGCAAGGAGAATAAGGAAGATAGAGTTCAAAGTAAAAGCAAGTGAATGCGCGTAAAATGTCTGCAAACGATAGAGCACTCAATGGGTAAGTATATTTGTACGAGTGTGTATAAGTGTAGCTCTGCTTAGACATATATGTCTGTATGTATGTATCTGAGGTTGAGAAAATTAAATGGCAGCGCTTTAAGCCACATGTGTAAGAAAAGGAAATAAAAGTAAACAGAAAATAATTGCGATTTTTTTTGTGTGTCTATTTCTATTGCAACCAAAGCCAATAAAAGCGTACTACTCACTAACAGGATTGGCTAACAAGCGTGAATGAAGTGTGGAATAGGAAAATTGAGTGCTCTTAGATGAGCTAAGGTGTAGTGGCGCGTAGTGAGCGTTTCAACAAAATCAAATAAAGAAACGGTAAAGTGTGGTATAGTGAGCGAACTTAATTTAATACTTGAGTGGTCAACAGGAGAACAAATCAATAGTCGATGAATGAGCGCGTACATATGTGTGTGCTAAGGCATACTCAGATAATATTCTAAAAATAATGAAGTACATACTAGATTAAGAAGGATTTTTTTTTAGGAGCCAAAAAATAGTAGCAGCTTGCTAATCAATGAATTAGATGGAGTCTTCGAACTGGAGATTATTTCTGAAAGCTTAACAGCCTGTGGTGCTTAGTGAATTGCGAGGAACCTACATATGTGGCACATACCTAGGGTATGCCCAGATCGACTTTGGCTAAGTAGGAGTTAGGCTTGCTACCAGACCATAATTGCACCAAAGTAAAGCGGGTTTTTCCAGGCAGCTAAAGCTCTTCCCTTACAAAGTGTTGGCTGAAGACTAATGGCGGCATCCCATATAGGCGGTGATGGTCGTTTGGTCGCCGACAGGTTAAGCGAAGGGTCCAGTGGTTGTAGTCCGTCTGCTCGATTTTTCAGTTCATAGAGATGCCTTTTCAGGTGGTTGTCAGTTACTGGTAACCAACTAGGAACTACTAGCTGGACATTATATTATATTCACTTACTGGGTTCATCTGGACTCCACTATGTAGCTGGTGTTCAGGCGACCTCAGCAGGCTTTTTTGTAGCTGTCTACGACTATTTTTCTTTGTCTCAAGTGCTGTCGACGAGCTAATAGACAGCTTTGTTATGGCTTTGTATTTAATTGGCCATTTCAGCAGGGAAAGATAACAAGCTGTCGACAGTGACCTATAGGATCTTCAGGTTGTTCACAGTCGTAATTTGTGTGCCATCGACGTAAATTCGAAGCAGCAGCCTCATCTCTTTCGTCCAGGTGGATGACTGCTGCGGACTTCGTGGGGTGAGAGAAAAAATATGTGGTACAGAGAGCCATATACTTTTTAGCACGGCGCCGGCTTATCCGTTCTTACGGGTATCCAGCAATAATTACGGTTATCTACCTGATCTAACTCTGGAGTCCATTGCAGTTGAGTTGGAATATTTTTGTTTGCCTTGGCAGATTGATCATGACTCAAGGGGTGAGGGCTCATGCACCCAAGTAGCACCAACGAAGGCAGGTGTTCGACTTGACTGATGTGACAATATGATTTAATCTGCACTGACCCATAGAGTAGACTTCGTGTGAGCTGCTGGTTAGTCCTCACAAGGAGTTGAACAGCATGAAGGTTGGGGAGTAGAATAAAGTAGAAGAAAATTGTTTGCTTAGGTAAGCTTCACGGAGCCGTGGAGATGTGTGACCCACGACCAGAACAAGACTTTAGGAGACTTCATTCTTTGTATGTGTTGCACCTAACCGAAATGAAGTTTTGATAGATTATTCTGCCGAACCCGAAATGTGCGGAGCAATATTGCTGCAGGAAGGAACAACGTTGGAAAGAACTCGCCCAAGGGTTCGCTTTTGGTCGGGTAAAACCCGTTATAAATTATCGAGGCTATTGCTGAGTCGATTGTAGGTCTGATTTGTGTGAAATCCTCGAAGTTGCTATCACTCATAGACAATTTAATGATGTTGTGTTTCAGAGATATCACTTTATGGTTACAAATCAATCATTCTACATGTAATTTTATAAAATACATAATTTAGTTTAGACATAATTCGTGTCTTCAAAGACTGTACTCAGCTCGCTATTCGCTTTATTCGCAAACACCAGCTGCGATCGCGTTTTCCCACAAAGAAGCCACTTTGCTTCAGCAATGTGAAGCCACTTAACGCCACTCCTGTCTGACCCACTCCCACAATTGCGCCACAAGCAAGCGGTAAGCGACAACCAGCCAACTGCTGTCTGCAAAATTTTGCCATGAAAGCAAGTACAAATACATATTTACATTCGTACGCTTCTACGTACAAATGTAAGTAGTATGTGGAATACATATACAAAGTCAAACGTTTGTTGGATTATTGAGTGCAAATTTTTGGCTGCCTGGGCCCTAGGGGTTCACTTGGCTTTTGATGAAAATTTACGAGCTTTGCATTATTTTAAACACTTTCCATCTTCGTCTCAACACACAAACACACAAAAGATTTCCCAAGACACGCGGGGGGGGCGGGCATAAATGAGCATACGTACTTACATATATGTGTGCTTGTATATGCACATACATACATACATATATAGCATTTATGGAAGTACGTGCACTTAGAGCACAGTGCAAGCTAAGCATTTTGCGCTGGCAAAGGACTCTTGAGACTTTGACCCATCGTTATTAACTTGACGCATCTGCTTAAAAGGGGGTTTTACTTCAAGGGGGGTTCACTTTCCTCGTTTGCTGACTTTGGAGAGAAAAAAAAAACTTTTTACTTCCTTTTGTCTTATTTCGCTGGCGTCTGTATGTTCAAGTGCATAAATACAAGTAGTGAGTTGTGTATTTGGAGCAGGCTCTTCTCTTAATTTAAAGTGGGCTGTGGCAAGTAGCTGAGGAGCTTCGTGTGGGAAATTGTTAAATTAAGAAAAAAATTCCAACGCTTAAACACGAATTGGAAAGTAGACACACACACACATGCACACACATTTGCGCACCCATCCAAGCATCCATTCGTAACACAGTCGTTTAACGCCAAACTCGCTATGCATCAGAACTTGGCAACTGAAGAAAAGTGGCTCACTTCGAGGTGATAAATTTTAAGTTTCCATCAAGACTAAAGACAAGTATAAAAGCTCCGCTATAAGCGCACTGAGAAATGTAAGAAATTAGTGGGTGGTCAAGGCGAAGTCTTTTTAGGCTGGCATTATTTTTCTTAAGCTCACCTAAACCATTTTCAGTAAGGGTAGAGCAAAAGTTTTAATTCTATGCAATTTTTCCAAAAGGAGCAGCTGTCGCTCGATGCTGTTGGCAGTGATGGTGGTTTTTGCCAAAGTTGTAGTGGCTTTTGTGTGGGTTGGCCCCTTCTTTGCCTTTTTTATAGGAAGTTATTTATAATGTAAGTTAAGAAAACTGATTGCATATTTTAGGGAGAGGGAATTATTTTATGTACATATGTATGTATGTTAGGGCGGGCCATTTTTTTTTTACTATGAGCGTATAGCATAGGAGGCGTGTAAGAAACCATGGGTCTTAAATCAATTTGGAGTTTCCAAAATTGCGAAAATAGATTTCGAATAAAATGTGAAAATTTTCGCAATTTGTCAAACTCTAAATTGATTTTAGACCCATGGTTTCTTTGGAAAATTTGCTCAGAATTTCAAGCAGAATCTTTCTGTCCTCGTGAAAATTTCCCACACAAATTGACCCGCCCTAATGTATGTATTCTTTGCACTTTGCAGAGATTTTTAACAAGTAATTTTTTACTACATATTCGTTTTTTTCATACTTGATTTTCGATATTTAATGGAAATCATTTTGAAGTCATTTTCGATATTAGCAAATGGCTGTTTATGAGAATCTTGTTCATGAAATGATAGAGATATCGATAATTTGTATCCATAAATATATAGATTTAAAAGAATATACGTTAAAGTAACATAGAAATTAATATTTCGATAGCAATCTCGAAAAATGTATCAAAAACGACATAGCCGACCACTACTATTCATACTCTTTTATGAGAAGACTGGACGGGTGGATCCTAGTTAGTTAGATGGAAATATTTCTATTCGATTGAACCCAGGTTCGATCAGTGATCAGAGAAACATCTAAATGCTTTTTAACACCTCTCGGCTGGTAATGGCAAACCTCCGAGTGTATTTCGGCAATAAAAAGGCGTCATAAATTGTAAGTGCTCCCAAGTGTACTATAACATCAATAAACCACACAAATTGAGGCAGACGCTCGTTATGATATGCTTAAAAGTAATGGGAGATTGCCTGTGTTTAGGCGCGTCCGCCAACACCAGGCGCCTAAATGCAAGCTTTGCTCTGCTGCGTGTGTGAAAATTTCCTCTATGTCATTTATGAAATTTTTGCACATGCACTTCTCAACTGCCATGTAATTATTAAATTATAATTTGATGACACTTCAAAGGATGCGTGACGCATTCTCCGGACAATGCTTCCGAAGTTTCTGACTTACAACCATGCAGAGGTGGTAACTATTGGATACCATCGGCCACATTGCCTACCCACTACTTTTTAGTCCAATAAATATATTTTTTTAATAAATACATGTAAACATACGGGCCTCCGCTCTCACTGAGTTTACTCAGTCTAATTTTACCCTCGACTGCAGAGAATACTTCACCCAAAAGCTCATATGAGTTCCCTTTCATTTATTACTAAAAGCATTTGCGTTTTTACCCAAAACGGCAGCTTTATACGGTAAATAAAAATAAAATAAAAACAATGTTAGTAAGCTCTTGAGTCGCACACACGCACGCTTACCCCTTATTCACAACTAGCATATGCGAATTAAAGTACTTCAACAACCCGATTCAACAACCTTGAAAACCAAACCAACCTGAAAATACACTCAAGTTCAACTCTTCAACAACCACTTTGCCAACTCAATCTTTACCCAAGAGCAGGGAATAAAGCTCACACCCGCGTTTACACTAACTCACACATTTATTTTACACAGCTACACCCCCGGCAACAACTTGTGAAAACTCAGCTCCACATTTCAATAGGCATCCAGCAAACAGGAAAAAAAATCCAAACTGATTAAATAATTTCATTACCTTCAAGCACTTTCTACGTCAGCTGTAACAAAAACAGCAAGTGCACTAGAAAATCACTCAGACGTTCGATAAAAGGAAAAGTAAAGGCATAAACAACGAAAATAAAAAAACAATTTATAGGTGAGTAGTACTCACTGAATACGTCTAAAGCTCGATAGCATGAATGAAGTATAGAATTTTGAACGAGAAGAGCTGATCATCTCGGTGGCTAAGTGGTGGTTAGATAAGCATTGGCAGTTCAAGACGAAAGAGTTGTAGAGGCTTAGGCGGAGGATGCGCTTGCCTAAATAAAGCAGATTTACAAAAAAAAAAAAAATACATAAACGGTGAATGGCCACTTACTTCGCGCTGAGATTTCATCTCAATTCAGTGACACGTAATTGACTGAAAGCAATGAGCAATATTCTCTTCTGTTTTCCATTGTTAGACTTTCTTTTTGTTTTAAACCCTTTGAAATGTTTATAAAGATTTGGAGGAGTGGGTAATGTCTCCCTGACACATTTTTTTTATAGTAAATATTACCCGAAGCGTTCTCAGATCCCTGACCAGGAAAATTTATTGTGCAAATCGGATAAATTTTATGTACCGATTTTTCTACTGTTTGTAACTTGTAAGCTGGTTTGTTAAGATAATTTTATTTCGGTAAAATTAAATTGGAAAAGCGTATACTTCTAGGGAACTTGAATTTCTCATATAGCTATTCCGGGCCTTTAGGAAATTTCTTAGGTCGCATCTAGGTTTCGAACTGCTGAATCTAGTTAAATGATCAAATTTCTCAAACCCATATACATAGCACTGGTGGCAAAATTAAAAGCAACGTTAAGTTTATAAAATGATTGAGAAACCAGTTCGCTATAAACTGCATCAGAATAAGTAATGTGGGGACCGATTAGACTAATTACCAGTTTTTTCTTTGTGTCTTAGGGTGTAAAAATAGAGGTAGCTCGGAGACACCGCGGTGTACAATAAAGTTCTACAAGTGGCTAATATATTTATAATCCAGAAACCTCATCATGAGTTAAAAAGAAAAATGATCAGAGTTATTTAATCAATAAGTTTGCGTAAATAATATAGCGAAGGGGAAGAGGCTTAGCTATTCCCACCTCGAAGTGTTTCATAAAGCCGCTCCTTTTTCAGGCTAACAACATTTGGTTAATCTGTATGCCTTTATATACCGGGGTTCACTTAATTGTACTGAAGTCTGTTCCCTACACTTTTGCATAACATACATGGTTTGATTTCACTTTAAGATATGACTTTCTGCGCAGCCTGACTGTCGCTGAAAATGATAATGCGTTGGGGTCTAAATGTTGACTCTACTTACACACTTAACGACTTAATACGATACAACTTAACATCATAATAATCAAATTAAAAATAAGCTCAACAAGAATGTTTCATACGCATCGCTAAACACCACTCAACTTGCCTACGTTTCCCCAAGAGTTCTTCGAGTTGATGTTTAATACAATTAATACCCAGCAGAGAACTCGTAAAGAGTCAGCACGCAATACGAGCAAAAGGGAATTAAACTAATCAAAGCTCGTGAGTTGAGACACATGCGTGTGTGCATGCCTAGAATATTAGTTTAATGAGCGGAATAAAATATGCTATGTGCAGGCAGATAGCAAAAACATATATCAAGTGTTTCGGATTTTTACATATGAACAGTGTATTAAATATACATAGCAAGCGGATGCCGTGGCGCATGAGTAACCTCACAACTGCCTAAAGTAACACTACACAATGGTGAATTACTGGAGCCACATACACAAATACATATGTATGTATGTTTATATGCACATATGCACGCACGGGTCTATACATGAAAATTATAAACGCAAATTCCTAAAATATACATATATGATTGAAATTTAGGTATTATTCTCAAGGTGGGATGGAGGGCTTACACTAATAACCCTATTGTGCGTGCAGTTGAATGAAGCTTTCACTGCCTTATGAATTATTGCATGTGTGTATACGCGAATATGCCCGAATGACATAAGAAACGGCGAGACACGTACACTTAATTTTGGATCGTAGACTGCGAATCTGTACACCGTTTTTCTATAGACAGGTTATTTTCCCAAGATATTTTCAATTTGAGTTTACACTGCTAATGAAAAAAAGTCATATTTTAACATGGAAAATGTCACTCATACGCCATGTCGAATGTGAAAATGGGTACTTTTCAGGAGAGCTAAAATATTGTTGCAAAAAATTTCGTTGACATTAGGAAAAGGTGTACGATTGTACACTTTGTTAAACCCTGTATCCTCTGCTTTGACATTGTAGCGACGATATTTACGATATGACGTGTGAGTAACATTATTCCCTGTACCTATTTCAGCGGCCACCGTTGTATAGTGGTCAGCAGTGCGTGCTACCATTCCACCGTCGGCGTAAAACTGTAGGTAGAATGTGTGATAACACCAATGCGCACGCCAAAAATCGGAGAAGAAGCTCGGCTAAACACTTAAATATATGTACAATAAATTACAATAGCTGAATTTCGAGTGCATCGGCACACAAAAAAAAAGTGATCTGTGCATTTAATCAAACCCACCTACCGACATGCATTTCGACCCGTAGAAAAAAATATTAGTCATGACTTTTTGTATTTCAGGCGACGGAATGAACATTAGGGTGGTACTTAAATGTAGGAAGCAAATTATAATATTTGATTTCCTAAAGCTCAACTCCTACGTCGATGCTACTATAGTCGGAGATATCACTTATAAATTTTGGTCCCGATTGGAGTCGGTAAAAGCGTGGCGCACAGCGGCCAAAGCTCAGACTACCCTATGAAGACGTCTTAACCGACTCCAATCGGAACCAAAATTTATATGTGATACCCTCGACTTTAGTAGTATCCATTTTGGGCATTAAACTAAAAAAAAAAAATATTTTTAATTTTTTGAGTCCTTAGGGGCATCTGGCCTTTGACCCCTTTGTGACAAGCCTTAAACTACTCCAATCGGAACCAAAATTTGTAAACGATATTGTCAGTTGCATTATATGAAAAATAAAAATAAAACTCTAAAATTTGGATAAGATTTGGCCCTTAAATTTTTTCAACTTTATATTTAAATTGCAGTGGATTTATTTTGCGCATAAAATGTTTGAGATAAAATTTATAAACTTTTTACCCATTTGACCAGTTGAAAAAAGAATGTATGAATTGAAGTTGTAATAGCCACTACCAATGAAAATTGCGCTGATGGATAAGTTACATGTAACAAATAGTCAGTGCATACAAAAGCGTTCCCCAAATTGCACAAAGCAAATGAAGAGTCGAGGAAAAAAAAGTTAGACTTCAGCGAAATTGCCAAAAATAGCTTTCGTTGAAGTAAAACTGTACGCACATACGAGAGCAAAATTTGAAGTGCAGCTGCATGCACTTTGACCTTTTACCTGATTTATTTGTAACAAATGCAGACACAGCCGCATGCAATGCCGATGATGAATTTGTGTATGTGGAATAGTTTTTTTTTTATGCTTTTATTTGCATTCGAGTATATGCGCATACAAATAACGAGCCTTACATTGAATTTGCATTTGGGAATGAACGCTCCCCATGCCGCACTGCAACCAACTCGGTGGTTCACCTGTGTACGTTTTTGTGCTTTCGAATTTATTGCAGCAACTAACGACGCATGAGTATGTAGGTATGTATGAGCAACCTTTGTGTGCTACCAATTGGCTTTTATTTGTGTTTAAATAAGAATACATATATATCTACATATGTATGTATGTGCGTACCTATATTTGTTATCAGTAAATATCAGCTGTCGGCCGCTGTGGTGTAGTGGTAAGCAGTGCGCGCTTTAACTCATCAGCACCTGGGTTCAAGCTCTGGTCAAAGCAACATCGCAAAATATATAGAAAAAGGTTTTTTCTTAACAGCGGTCGTCCCTCGGCAGGCAATGGCAAACCTCCGAGTGTATTTCTGCCATGAAAAACAGCTTCTCATAAAAATACAATCGCCGTTCGGAGTCGGCGTAAAACTGTAGGTCCCTCCGCTTTGTGTGACAACATCAAGGCGCACACCACAAGTCGGAGGAGAAGCTCGGCCAAACACTAACATATGTGTAAGCGCCAATCTATTATTATTATTAAATATCAGCTGGCGTGCTTCAACTCCATGGCAAGCTTTACTGTCTGACGGTTGTTTTTCTCCAAGCGCTTGCCAGCTTTTGATAGTAAAATCAATAGTTCCCTGCATACTGGTTTAGGGCTTTTATAACATCATCACATCACTCAATGGCATTGTCCATTTCGAAGTTCTGATAACAGCAGCTGTTCGCTATATTTGCATATGTACTGCATAAATTTTTGAATTGCTTTTGTTTAAATATTTGGAGTTTGGTTGGGCTCGGCATACATATGCGAGAGTAAATATTTTTAAATTTTGTCTAATTCGACATGTGTCTATATATTCCTGTAGCAAATGTATATTTATATGTAAGGAATGAGTCTTTTACAGAGTGAGAAGAATTTGACCAGTTTTTATAATTATTCTTTTGCTTGTTTAATGTTATATTAAAGTCTAAGTAAGTAGTAAAAGAAAAAATGGAACTTATTCATAATTAGGCGTTGTATGAGAAAAAGGACTAATTAAATTTATCTTCTAAAAAGTAGTAGAAAACTGCCGATTCATTGAGTTTTTTCAACAGATCTCTGATAACTAATATTCGATCGTTTCGTATTGCTTCCCTTTACTATTTGACATCGTCTCTATTTAACTAGGTATTGAACATTGCTGCTAGAGATCCCTTTGAAGAATCTAAAAATTTGACTTTAAATGGAAGACGAAGGGGAACGTACGGGGACAGTTTTACAACAGAAATTTGTAGCCTATAAGAAAAATATTGCTCCACAAGTATGCAAAATTGCTGTTTTTTTGAAATTTTTACTAAAAATAAATTTCCCAAAAAGCCTCATTTGAAATGATTGAATAAAATTTAGCATCAAAAGCAAATCGCGAAAATATGGTTTAAGATTATAGTGCACACTTTCTTCTTTAATGCCTAGCAGTTTTTTTTTTAAGATTGGTGCACAAAAAAGATATTACAGAAAGAAACAAATGCAGCTATTTCAAGCGAAAAAAAATTTAGATCAACGGCATTTTGTAAGAACTTTGAGCTAGAAAGCTGTCGTTGTGGAACTTTGCCAAGATTTTCTGTTTCAAAAAATACTGTTTCGATATAGTTTAATATTTTCGCCCAATGGTTAAAGGTACACATTAAAACTTAAAAATCATATTCAAACTCATATTCATATGCATACTCATATTCGTATCCATATTTATATTCATATTCATATTAGTATTAATATTCCTATTCCCTCATATTCATATTCATATTCATATTCATATTGAAAACTATGATATGGATTGATATTGATATTCATATTGATTTTCATATTCACATTCATATTCATATTCATATTCGTATTCACATTCATATTCATATTCAAACTCATTTGCATATTCATATTCAAATTCACACTCATTATTTATATTCATAATCATATTCTATACTCATACTCTACTTCATATTAATATTCAGATATAAATATTTGTTACAATACCAACGCCTAAACTAAATTTACCCTTTCGAAATAAAATTTTGTTAATTCTGAAGTTTGCCAAATTGAAATTTTTGCTACCTTAAATATTGGAGAACGTTTTCTACCTCAAACAACCAAATCCACCAACAAATTCTCTGAACTTGTATTGTTAAGTGTCTACTTTCTGCAATAGCTACTTCTCTTTCGCTCTTTTTCTCTCCAAAAAAAAAACCAACAAGCAATTATTGTTGAAGACTGCTGACAAAGCATCGCCTAAAGACTCGTTTAACATCTAATGGCGGTGACAAAAAAGTTTTCATTTTCGCCAAGCTGACATTATCAAAGCAACATATAAAGAAGCAAAGAAATAAAACCGAACGTTTGCAGGAAAGTAGCATTGCACTAAAAAGCTACCCAAGCCAACGACTAACAGACTGCGTGACTGACTGATCAACTCGGCAAATCCACGCACAATGCTACAAGTTTACTTCCAACTAACCTGGGCAGGCAAGTTTGATGGAAGGTTTTCAAGTAAACTATATACATACATACATATATATGTAAACAGCTATGAACTTGGGTAGTGTACAAGCGAAAACTTCTTAACGAAAAGTGGGCCTTCGCAAAAGCGTTTCACTTGAATTTCTAGTTTTCTGTTGAGTTGTATCCTACTTTTCGAGAGGAAGAACTTTAGAATAAATTTATTTAGATGATTGGCGGTGTAGTGAAAAGAAAATTTCTTGCAACAAGTTCATCGAAACAAGTGAATCCAATAATTGTATGAAAATAGAAATCCACAAGCATTGCACTTAACCAGTGGCTATTGAATTCTATATAAAAATGTTTGTTCCTCGCAAAAATGAGTGAAGAATATGACCTCCATCAAAAAGCTCGGTTTAGTTACGTTACAACAGCGATTCAAATTCTAATCTCCCTTTGATAGTCATATTCACGTACATGGTTAAACTTTTTTTTCGCCAATGTCAAGTTCTCTTGCGATATTAAATGTTAGGCGAATTATGCTAGACCGTCTTGATGAAGATGAAGATGAATTATGCCAGCCTTCTTTGATTTTTTTTTTTCAAAAATTTCAAGAATTTTTAACAACGGCCCTGGTCAGCACAAATTTCTTCATCGACACAACCAAACCTATTTTGAAAACATTATACAATTTTCGAAGGGCAAGTATGCACCAATTTGCTAACCAACACATTAATGTACTGGGCAGGCAATGAATTTTATTTGCGAATAAATAGGTAAACAAAACTTTTTCTATTAAAGTCACAAACTTTTTTGCTAAGTGGGAGTTCAATATACTTTTTTAATATTTTTCTCATTTTAAAACTTGTGAATCATATCTAAATTGCGTGCCTACAAGCAGCACTGGTTAATAAATATTTAAGAAACAAAATTGCAAAAAAAAAACTAGCTTGGCGCTGAATATGCGCTGCAGTCATTTACCTACAACATTTGCAATATTTCTCTTGCATAGCAAATTTTTCTTCACTCCTCCGTTTTAAATTATCACGAATGTACATTAGGGTGTTCCAGAAATGCATGTGCAAAGTAAAGTCGGAATTTTTATGCGCTCAGACTAGAGGTCGCTCAAAGCGCTCAAAGTTTTCTATGTATTTATATGGGAAATACAAAATTTTCGTAGAAATGATACCGAATTCTTGAAAATCAATATTTCATAAAAACAAATACCCAATTGTTTATTTAACCTTTTTTTATTGTAACTATATTTTATAGGTCCGTCAAAACACCCAGAAAAGGCAATGGGGGGATAAATAAAAAACCTTTGGTATTAAAAAATTGTTAAATAAACATTTGGGTATATTTACTGAAAGTAGCCTGAAGAAAGCCAGAGTTTTCCGATCGAAAAATATTGATTTTCAAGAATTCTATACCATTTCTACGAAAAGTTGTTTTTCCCATTTAAAATACATAAAACTATAGATAAATATTTTTTGATTTCAAATCCAAAATATGGGGGTATATTTTTTTCGATATACATAGAACAATCCCAGGGTGTGGCAGCAGTAATATTCCGAATTTAATTATTTGGGACCACCCTAACGTACACACATACATATGTTTGCATGTATGTAGGTCAAGCACGCCCGCTAGCATGCTCATTTTTCCAACGCGTTCCCCTTCTTGCAAGTCTACTGCCCCGGCAGCAGATTTATTGACAACCATCAAGTTATTAAGTGTTTGCGCGCCCAGTCTACGTGCTGCGCGTTGTCCCTTCTTTCTTTATTTCTACTACTTTCTATTCCATGCTTGCCGCTTAAACGGCAAACTTGAAGCTTTGCAAATCCGCTTTTGGCATGGCTGACTAAACGTTTTTGGCTGGCCGCAATTTGGTGCGTGCAAAAGCTTTTCAAAGGCGCGCTTAAGTCTTGTTGGCGCTTCTGCTTTGTGTTGCCTGACTTCTTTCTTCTTTAGCGATTTTTTATTGCACTTTACATCAAAATGATGACTTCTTGTAAGTGTAGATTTATTGTTTGCTCGATTTTCTTAAAATTTCTTTAAATTGTGTATTTTTATTTTTTGTATATTTCACTGCTTCCCTTTTTCTGCCTCGCCGTTCAGCTGACCACAAATAACGAACTTTTAATCAGCATCATTTTGTTAGCCAATCTAGCTTTTTTTAGTTTTACATTTCTTTCTTCTTTTTTATTTTCGTTTAATTTGTATTCCTTTTTTTTGCTTCTTAAGTGCTTATGACCTGAGGGCAGCTTGGCGGTCACATTCATCGTTTAGCTTTTACTTAAGTGATTTGACGTGCATACAAAAAAATAAGTTCGAGATTAACTTTTCACTTACTTTGCATTGATGGTCTGCGGCGAAAATGTGTTAAGAAAAAAATAATTAGACTTTAATTCTGAGAAACAGCGGCAAAGTATAAAACAAAATTTAGCCTGCTCTGTTTGCGATTGACATGGAGTTATCAAATTGGTTGACATTTTTCATAGCTTTGCCAGCGGCGTCTTAAAAACTCGAACATCAGCTGAATAGTCAATTAAAACTTTTTGGTACAACAAGGCATTTATTTAAAGTAAAGGTTAATAGAGTTCCTTTTCCGTATGATTTTCCGTATGATTACCAAACTGCCATACCAAGTCGAGTCCAATAAAACACGCCAGTCGTTTCATTTCTATGTCAACTGACATCCATGGGAAGTGCCAAGTGAAACCATGTCCTTCTCTACCTGATCTTTCTATTGCATGGAAGGCTTTTCTGTTCCTCTGTTGCTAGTACGCGCATTATTACTTTTTTAGATCGGGAGCATTTCTGACAATTCATACGACATGGCTGAGCCAGCAGATCTGCTGTATTTTAATATGTCGTCCTATGTCTAAATATATCATTGTAAACTTCATACAGCTTATCGTTTGTCGTGTACATGAGCAAATGGAATATATATTTTAGAGTACTTAAAAAAATAGGAATAAAAAAAAGAGAACATCATACATTTGAGGAACTGAGCAATGTTACTCAACAGCGCTCTGCTACATAAAACACTGTTCCGCTTGTCGAGAGTACTTGAGTATGTTGATTGCATTCAGTAGTATTTGAAAACTTCATAGGAAGCATATGAACAATACCAGGCGCCCATAACTGTGAAGTAACAAGTTTTCTATTTCTAAGCAGAACATTTTTTGTATAAACGAAACTTCCAAAAATACTAAAAAAATACTTGTGAAGGAACATCTTTTTTGTGGAAGTTTAACAGCATGGTACTGCTGATTTATGTTCCTCTTTTTTTCGGAACATCATTTGTTTGAGTACTGTTTTTTATGTATACAGCGCGCAATATCTTCACTTCTTTTCCTTCCATGCCCTCTTTGTTAGAAAATGAGTAGTTTACATATTTGAAAAAAAAAACTTCAAAGTATGTACAATATGTAACTAGAGATGTTTTCAAGCTTTCATATCGTAAACAATTTTTTGCCCATCTCACCTACATATGTATGTATGTATATAGCCTATGGTTCGCAAAGAGACTTTAATTTTTTTCCTATTTTTGTTAGCTCCGTTTTATTGCTTTGTGCAAACTTACCGAAAAATTCATAGTAATTGAGCATCAATTTTGTAAACTTTTCAAATTACAACGAAAGCGTATATTTACCTGTAAAGAAAGAGAAGAAAAAAAAAATTGAAAATGTGAATGTAAATTTTATTGCCAAGCAGAAATTAATTACATTTACTAAGCATACTATAAATAAAGTATACATAGTATTTGAATCTTGTATGTGCTGATAGCAAGAAATATTTAAATGGAGCACCAACTGTGGTGAAAGCTATCTCGCGCGCGCTCTAAAGAATTGCAGCATAATTTAACCAAAATTATATTAAAAGTTCCTCCGCAAAATGCAAAAAGAAGTAATGAAAAAGGAATGAAAAATGAAAAGTGGAAGTGGAAGTGGCAACAAAAACAAAGTTCTCAGTTACTATGCGTCCAGACAGGCAACGGCATTGATATCGTTACATTGACCAACAGCCCAGCCCACTACTTCCTGCACTTCTCTTACTTTTTACCATTTATTCAACTTTAGAGCACCTCGCAACAGACGTTTGTATGTATGTATGTACGTACATAGAGTCAGCGTCAAAAATATGCATACCCTGACGATTTTATTTATTTATATTTTCCATGCGAAATTTTTCTGATTTTTTTTTTTTTATAAAAATATCGTTCATTCAACAGCATAAACCACAAAAATAATTTTCTTTTAAATTCCTACAAAACTCGAGAAAATGCTGAAAATACCACGATTTTTTCATCGAAATTTTCGATTTCTCAAAGTTAAGCTTCAAGTCGCTAAAAATTACCATTGATTTTTGAGAAAATTTTTTTGCGTTATTCAGAAGAAAATGCGCAACAGCCTCGCAATAAAATTTTTCAACAATCAACAGTAATTTTCGTGACTAGAAACTTGCACTTTATTATACTAAAATTTAATGTGCCACAAAACTGCTTATCCGAAATTGAATTGGAAAATTGAAAATTTCGATGCATATTTCTTAGTATTTCTCGCATTTTCTCCGAGTTCTGTGGGAAATTTAAGAAAGAGAGTAACCTTTGGCGTTAAAAATTTCTGTAGGGTTGTCAGCTGTTTAAAAATTATAAGACCTTCAACGTTTGGATGACAAAATGAGATACCAAATGAAAAGGAATGACCTTCGAATGTACAAAAATTTTTATTTATTTTTTTGAGCAGGGTTGCCACCTATTTAAAAATTACAATTTTATCGTTACATAGTATAAAGCAAATTCGAGATTTTTTGATCACGCTAATCCTGAATCCTGGTTGCCACTTGTTGTAAAAATTATAAGATGTGGGCTGCTCGCTGGACTAAGAAGTGAGTTGTCAAATGAAAGAACTTGGCTTTAGTGAGTTGGCAATAGGTTTTATTTTATAATAGAGTTGCAGCCTGTCCTAAAAATTATAGGGCCTGTTCGTGGCATTAAGACATAATATGTCAAATGAAAGGGCTTGACCATTAGGTGCGCTATGGGGCTATATTTTTTTGAATAGTGTTGCCACGTGATTTCTCCAAATGCGTGCATGAAAAGACTTTCGTACTCAGTCAGCGCGTGGCAAAGCGTCGCGCATACGAAGCCGGCTAGTATTTCTATAAAAAATAATAACAATCTTCGAAACTTATTTTTGACGCTGACTGTATGTGTGGTGCTGCTGTGTTGTTATGATGCACACAACTTGGCTACCGTAAATGAAACGCAACTCATATATAGCCGAAAATTTAGGAGCTTGAGGGCCCATCGGTGAATATTTGCCAAAGGTGTGGAAAATTGTGAAGGTCTTTTCAAGAATATATACACACATATATGCAGCTTTTTGTAACTGCAATCGTTGTAACCGGCGTGCTATTGCTTTTTTTTATGTTTATATGCATGTATGTATGTATGTGCTACTGGCACTGAAATCGAAGTTCAATTTCATTTGCGAGTTACGACTAACCAATATTGCAACTGTATATTTGTGAGTATGCACACTTGCAATATTTCCAACATTTTCTAGGGAAATGTGATGGTGAGTTCTTAAAATTTTGCAATTCATAGCAAGGAGCAAATAGTAGAAGTGTAACTTCCGTTTAAATTAAAAGCGTATTTCCGTATTCAATAGAACTAGGATAATATGGCATGAACTGCATTTTTAAGTTGATTATTTTGTTTGAATAAAGCAAAAATGTGTAGCCAATGACTGGCGAGTGAGAAGTGAAAGGTGAAGCTGCGTTGGGATTTTTCCTGTCTTCGCCACTATTCCTGGTAATATTCGAATTGCTGCTGCCATTTAACCTTAATACTTATTACTGCAATTCCAGTGCCACTCTGCCACTTTGCGAAAGCAAATGCAGAAGAATTCAATTATAAAGCATTGTTGGCACACAATCTATTGGCTACACTGAGCACGTACGTAATTGCAATAGTATCTTAATGCTCTTACTTGCTTTTACGACAGTTATCAGAATTAAGTGTGAAAGCTCTGCGAATGTTTTACATCCATTGAAGAAATGTAAAAATTTAATTAGGAATTACTTTGCGATTAAAGTTATACCCGAAGCAATTAAAATTTACTTCAAAGGAGAGTACGTTGACGCTGTGGTTGAGTGGTTAGAGGTGCGTAGGGCCCGGGTTCGATCCGTGGTAAATTTGAACGAGTTTTTCGGCAGACAATAACAAACCTCTGACTGTATTTCTGTCATGAAAAAGCTTCGCCAACATAGGGGCAATTGAATTTTAGGTGCAGACGCAAATCGACAAACGGTGGTGATGAAAAATATAAGAAAAAGGAAAAAGAAGACACATACATAGTCTCTGGTTTCCTTTGTACCACGGCTGGACGGCGAGAAGACCTCGATTGTTGGCAGCTACAATAGTCTCCGGAGGAAAGGGGCCGGAAGAACACGATCCGGAGAGGCAATTACAGATGATAAGCAGGTTGTTGCTGTTGTTGTAGCGGCTACTACGCCCCGATCGAGTCGGCTTTTCCATCAACGTTATCGTCAGACTCAGGAGAGGTCCAGGAAGTGTGCCACTTCCACAGAGTCTGTCCATAGGGACAGGGGCGCTAGCAGAGACGGTTTTTTGGGGAATGCGAAGAGGTGCCGTGAGTCACATTGGGCACATCTGCATTTAGTCCGCTCAGGTACGAGTTTAACCTGCTGCAGTAGCCAGAACGAAGTTGGGCTATTGTGGTGCGAGTCTTCCGAGGCCGAAAAAGCACTATCTCGTTCACGTCGGGTGGGTGGGTGCCCAAGACGGCATTCACAGGTTGGGAGTCTATATAATTAAAGGCTAACTCACTGTGAATTCCGTTTAAGGCCTGTCGGTATGCAGTTGGGTCCAGAGATTGTTTGTCTGGACTTCATCCGTAAGTTTGTAGAGATGCCTTCTGATATGCCTTGGCGAGGTTTCTTCTCAAAGTAGTTGTCTGTTCGGGTGGCCAGGCTTGCAGAGCATTGTGTTATGCTCCTTAATGTGGAGCATCTTGGTCTCGTCGTGAAGATGGTGTTGAAGCGACAACAGGAGGCATCCTGTGTGTGCCGTGTTCACTAAAATATTTTGTGCGACAGTTCCCCTGTTGCTATATAAGAGAACTATTGACTTCGTCCCTCCTTCCGCAATGCTAATTTTTTTCTATTCTCTAGCTCCTATCGCAAGTGGTTAACGATCAATATCCACTCAAGCGTGACTGTGTTGCAGAGCAAGTTCTACATGCAAAAATTAGAGTTCTTGTCGACCTTCGCGATAAACGCCACTTTGATCATCATCCAAGCACTGGGTATATAACCAATCCTTCACGAATTTTGCGTATATAAGTAGAATCTAGAGCTTTGCTGCTTCGTCTTTCAGGCAGTCCAAGGGAACGGGGATAGAATCTGTATGGACTCATTCGCCTTTTTAATTTCGGATTTTCAAACTGCCAGTCCGCGCAACCGCCTAAGCAATTTTGGCCGAGATCAGCAAAGCACGCCAGTCGTTTCTCCTCTGTGCCAACTGACGCCAATTGGAAACGCCAAGTGAAGCCAAGTCCTTCTCCACCTGATCTTTCCATCGCAGTGGGGGCCTCCCTCTTCCTCTGCTACCACCAGCGGGTTCCGAGTTGAATACTTTCAGAGCTGGAGCNGTGACTTATAGATGTAAAGCTCCCAGTCAGAAATAATTCTGCTTCTCCTGGTTTTATTAAAGAGTCGTCTGCTTGGTGCGCTCAGATCAGAAAGTGCCGCCGTTCACCAAAGTGGTTTTCCACTGCCCACCATGAAATTTTCGCGCGAAAGAGAATGCAGAACTTAAAACAGGGAGGGCTATGTGCAGTGCATATCCCAGTTAATATTGGGAAATGTTTCTCGCTACGAACCTTCTAGGCCGTAAGATGGGGATAATCACTCAAAGGAAACCAAGGTTTGGTCAAGAACGTGCCCCTGGCAGTAGTTAAGTCTGTGTGACATTCTATTTTTTTATTTTAAAATAACATTGTAATTAGATGTCTTCCTTTTGGTTCCAAATTTTGAAAATATGTAACTGTTGTTTGCAATCTCTAGGAAAGAGGCTATGGCTGTTACATTTACTTACATACTTATATCCAAAATAATTGATTTTTGCGAGATTATCTTCAGTTTCTTAGTCAGTCTTAGTTTTATTTATTTTTTTAATGCAGGATGCTCTGAAGAACAATAAGCTCTGTGAGACAAACAAACGAATATCATACTTTGTTTATGCTTAAAATAATAAGGCTGCTCACTTAATTTAACAAAGGAATAGTGAACTTCATTTTGAACTCTCAATTGTTTTCTTCACTCATAATTCTGCAGAAGTGGAAACGTTTTATGCTTTCTCGGAATCCAATTAGTTCTAATGGCCTCCTAATCAAAATGAATTATTACCAGAATACAAAAGTAATAAGATACTCATGGCAATGTACCATAGCTTGAAAACGAATGAAATGTTTTGTGAAAAGCCCCGATGCAAGAAACACTACAAATAGTGGTAATGCATTACACAATGGAAAATCACAACAAAGTAGCTACAAGGCAAAAGTTTTTACCAGTAGGTAGAGTGTGTGTGGAGTGTAGTACTTTCGTAGAAACTGCAGTATTTGCTGTAGTTATTTGAATGCAGGTGAAGGCAATGGAATGCAAACGTATTTATGTACGTACATAAGGGTGGTCCAAAAATGCAAAATGAAAAAAGTAAAGTCGGAATTATAATGCGCTCGGGATGATAGGACTATTCTATATCGAAAGGAGACTTATACTGGTGTGTATTATTTGTCTATTTGAAAATGTTTTAATACTAACTATGCACTTCTTTGGGGGTTTCGGGGACCTGTATAAAATAAAAAAAAAATTATTAAATAAACAACTGGGTAATATTACTAAAAGTCCCCTAAAGAGAAGCAGAGTTTTCCGATCGAGAAATATCGTCTTTAAAGAATTCTATACCATTTATACAAAAAATTATTTCTTTCCAATATAAAACACATAATAAGAAGTGCAGCGGTATATTTTTTCGTTAAGAACAATCCTGGGGGTGGGAGCATTAAAATTCTGACTTTACTCTTTTTTGGACCAACCTAATGTATTTACATATGTACATACAAACTTTGCTGCGGCAACACGAACACCCGGGGGTAGCGTTACCGTGAAATAGCGTGATATCACAAAAAGAGCTCCAGCTTAAAATAATACCAATAATGACAAAGCATATCAGAGCATTAAAGCGCATCAAAGGATATTTTCGCGCACAAGCATTACGCATAGATGCCTGGATAAGCAAACAAGTCCATATTACATGCTGCGATCGGCATTGTTTGGCAATACTTTGTTTCCTTTAGCGTTGGGTAGATTTCGTCGAAAAGCGCCAGCAGTGTATCGGAGGAGGGGAGTACGATTTGGCGAAGGCTGTGCATCAGCCAATAGTGTTGTCGAAGCTGTTGGCTGTTGTTGCTGTTTGACATTGCCGTTGCTTCTGATGCTCAACAATTTGCAATCCTCAATAGCTGCAGCCGTTGAATCGCATCGCATAACACACAAACCCTACTATCCCAACTTGGTCAATGTGCAGAGCTGGGAGGAGATGAGTTTGTTTGCGGTGGCGTATTTGCGAGAAAGGTGTCTGCGTGGATGCAGTTGGCTTCGCTGTGTCAAACTTATTTTCAATTCTATTCACGTGTTAAGCAAGATTCATATTTTTGCTGGCATTTGTGTTTATGTATTTTTGTGTTGTAAATAGGTTTGTGCAATGCTGTTGCTGGCGCCACAGCTGTACCTGCATTATAACCGAAATTTCGGCAGCTCTACCATGACTTGTGTCGAAAAGCAGTTAATTAGCTGGTTGAATTAGAATTTATTGAAACAAAATACGGAGTTAACCAATTTTTGAAAATAAAACCAAACAACACAATCAAGTTTTCGTCAGCTTTGTACCAGAAGTATACAAAGGGTACACTTTAACCCACTACTTTGAGAGTTTAAACTGGGAATGTGGTGCTGAGTTCTTAAAAATAAAACCCGTTATTTGTTTATATATGTAAATTAGTGCAGCAAAATTAAGAAAAAAAATTTCAAAGCGGTCACTCAATTCCTTAGTGTAAGGCGAGTCGCAGGAAAAGTAAAATTTATTTTGGGCAATTCAGGGGGCTGTGGAATCGCCGTTATCCTAAAAACAAGGGGGTCAAAATTTTTATGACTAAGAGGAATTACTGGTTTAGGGTATTTACATTTTCTAAAGATTCCCCTAAAGTGTACGCTTTTCAGCAAGATTACGCTGCTTGACACACAAGCGCAATGTGTAACAATGTGCCTGCGCCCAACACTGATTTGGGATGTCAACCAAAGCATACCTACTTAAATGTTTGCTTTCATACGTGGTAGTAAAATTTTAAGGAATTTTGCTTCTGCTAATACAAATAATATTTTACAGTGGGTCAAAATTTCCACTTTTGGGTTGAAAATCTAACTTTTTAAATATATTTAATTTTATGAAGAAGACAACCTAAACCTTAATTTTTGCCTTAGGTGACGTATAGCTCCTAGTAAGCAATAAGCTTGTTACTTGAAGACTCCTAACCGGTCTTTTTGATTTTGAAAAATGCCAGTGAGAGGGTTAAAATGTTCATCCAAAATTTTACAATTACAATACAATTTTACGATGGGTCGCTGAATACAAAAATTGTCTTGATTAAGGGGGGTGGGTAAATACATATATATGTCCATTAGAGCACATCACTCTCCATAAAAAAAAAATCGGTTCTTTTTTTTCCATCGCAAACAAAAAACAATTATTATATTTTATCAATGAGCTAGAATTATTTGAAAAATACCTGCTAGGTTCAAGTTTTTTATAAATAAAGCTAGTTTTTAAAAATATTGTTTTATAAAATATCAGGCATTAAAAGATATTAAGCTTAACAGGTCCGCATAAAAATATTTAAAAATTTTTTCACCGGATTTTTTTTTTTTTGTGATTCACTCTAGTGCTCACAAATAAGTTTCATTAAAAATAATTATTTCCCGAAACGAGAAAACTTAACTCTCTGCAAAAAAAAAAACGATGAGACTAAGCAAAATTTTATCGTAGAAAACCTGAACCCCTGAGG
The DNA here is from genome assembly GCF_001687245.7 of Rhagoletis zephyria. Classification (NCBI taxonomy): domain Eukaryota; kingdom Metazoa; phylum Arthropoda; class Insecta; order Diptera; family Tephritidae; genus Rhagoletis; species Rhagoletis zephyria. The sequence continues at coordinate 76,721 of NW_016159121.1, forward strand.
AAGAAAAACCTTCGCTTTCAAGATGGCGACGATATCACAGCCTCCGGAATCCAGCAAATCAGCAAAAAAGCCAATTTGGCCCACCATAAATTTTCACACCAGCAGCGCCCATTGCACTTTTGTCTGCTCAATCTTCGATTTCACCTCAATCTACGCTTGTCGAATAGCTGCCAAACGCATTTTGGCTTCATTTCTCAAAATTTCGCTTATAGAAAAGAATAAGTTTTGCATATCGCAGCTGGTGGTTAGATATGTAAATATTTGCACTGTTCTTTTCGCTGTGAGTAAAATGCAAATCTAAGCAATTCCTGATTTAATGCAACGTCTTTGTCAGCAATTTTTGTGTTGAAAAGTTGGCAAAGCAGGTGGAAAGCTGAGCTGCGTTCTGCACATAAAATAGATAAATAAATCGCGGTGCGAATATACTACATATGTGTATACGTACAGACATACATACATATACAATGTATGCATATATATGTATATATATATATGTATGCACTTATGCATAGAGATTTTTCCGGATAAATCACTAAGTTCAGTGAAGACTGTGAATAAGTTTGGTAGTATTTGACAGAAAAGTTAGAAGGTAAACTTTTGGTTCATTATTTGCACTTCGTCCTCTTTGATTGTTCAGTTATGGACCACTGGCACATTTGTTGCCTCAAAGCCGGGATTGGAACTGAATAGAATAAAATAGGTCGAAATGGAGTGGAAAGGGTAGGATAGAAATGCACTGAAATTGACGATAATAAAAAAGCGTGGAAAAGAATAAATATTAATAAAACGAGTTGGAATTAAACGAAATGAAATGGAATGCAATGAAATGAAATTTTATTTCCGCATATATACAGCATTGGTCATATCAATAGCAACCGCTCCTTTTTTTAAATTGATAGCGGATTTTTTTCCTATAACGAATACATTTTTATATGAATTTATTTTTATATGGAAGAAACCCAGAACAACTTCGGCAAAAAAATTCTAGAAAATCAAGGGTAATTTTTAGCCACTTACAACTTGCACATTATTACACTAAACTTGAATGGGCTATAAAACTGTGTAGTCAAAACAATTCTAACACTTCTGAGAAAAAAAGTTTGATAATTGGATTTAACTTTATTGAATTTGTTTTAGTTTTCTACAATTTTAAATTTGCGTTTATGTAAATATAGAGATGTATATGCAGGTTTTGTTAGAGAATTAATTTTTTTTTAAGTGCAACATTTTGAAATGGGGGTGCTATTGATATGGCCGATACTGTATGCACATTAAACTGTACTAGATAAAAATAGTTTGCTAAACAATTTCGATCCATGGGGTACCTGAAGACGATGGCCTTTGAAAAATTTTGGAAAAAAATGGAAATTGGAAAAAATACTTTAGATTCGACGGTGTACGGCGAACTCGTTTTTCGTGTTAGCAGGTAATGTATTCCTAATTATTTAGTAATCGTAAAATAAAAAGGTCGCGAAAACTTTTGAATATATTTAATCCATAAATATATATACATAAGTACTATAATTAAAACTCGGGTGAAACAAAACTACGCATTGTAAAAAGAATATGTAATTTTAAATTTTTTTTACACACCTGCGTTGTAACACGCGCTCTCTGGCCACTGCTCGATGAACGAAAAACAGCTAATAAGGAATACTAACGGTACCCTGGACCGTCGTCCAAAAATTCATAGGGGACCAATTTTTCGAGGGCTTCAACAACTTGAGAAATACTCCATTAGAGGTTCTGCAAGGCCTCGCAGGAATATCCAGGCGCTTTGAAGGCATTTAGGAATAGGTATGGGGAACCTCTCTTCTGGGCATTACAAAGCGGTCGCCAAGTGAATTCTTATCAGAGCTGCATGTATAATCTAAGCGTTCCAACCAATTTATATAAAAAAAATGTAACCAAAAAATTTAAATTGTGTTCTCTTTAATTTTAATCCCCCGAAAAACACACACACACACACACACATGCTCACTTTAAATCAACTTTGCGCATCCTTGATTGCCATTTTGCACAGAGAGTAGGCGCGCTGTCCTTGGGGCTACCGCAAGTACTCAACATGTTTTGATAAGCACCATGCGGTCTACTTCCATGTGAATTGCATAAACAGTGCCAACAACAGCAACAAACATAACAATTGAAACAAAAATAAAAGCTCATGCAATAATTTTCTAAAACATTTAGGGGTAACAAAAGAACAACAATAAAAGCGTCAGTATTGCCACCTCGCACAACAGCAATCTGTGCACAACTCCGTGTGGAGTTAGTGCGCCAGAAATAGAGGAGCAACAAAAAAAGAAGCAAACAAACTATTGTTTTATTTACAAATGCACTTACACCTAATGGCATGCAAATGTGTGAGTGCGGCTGTTGTGGGTTGCGTTGCGGCAATTGTTAATAAATGTTTTTGGCATGTAAAAGGCATTTAAATTGAAATAGTTGTAAAATGTTTTGTATGGGATTTGTTATGTGGGCAGCCACGCCCATGTACGAGCATAACAATATAACTCGACTACAACTGGTCACGCAACAGCAGTTGGCACTTTGGCAAAAAAGTGGGAGTTTGAGGGGAGTTGATGCGAGTTGATGCAGCTAAGTGGGTGAAGTAGAAGAAGCATCGCAGAAGGCAGGAGGCACAGGTTGCAATGTAACATTTTGCATAAAAGTTGTTTTGTTTTTGTTTTGGCAAAAATTTATTCAACACATTTGCAATATTCTGTGGTCCGAACTAACTTTGAACTGTTCATTTGCAATAATTTATTGGCAATCGAATTGGTTAGTTTGAATTTGTATTTGCATTTGTATTTTAATTTGCATTTTGCTAGTTAACAATACAGATTGCAACTTGATGTTACTCATACGCCATGTGGTGCTTCTGCGCGGAAAATTACACAATATTTTCGCATTTAAATGTACGTATGTATGTATACTCTCATTTTGCATTGATTGCTAGTTTAGTGCGCTATTCATTTTAATTTTTCAAAATTTCTACACATTCTGTGCATTAAGTACTGCAGAAAGTAGCGAAAAAATTTTGTTTGTTAATTTAACTGTGCAACCGCCGCCGCTCATTTTTGTGGCAGCTAAACATTTTGAAAGTTCGTGGCCACAAATTTTAAACCGCAAAATTTCACGCAAATTTTTTTCATGCACACTATTATGATTGCATTAATTTTCTAAGTATGTCAAGTGCTCCGCGGTTGGGCGGCGGTAAAGCAGCTGTACTAAAATATGGTTATAGTTATAAGTAAATACTCATAATTTAAACTGAAAAATTATTGCTATTTAATTTAGTTGAAATAAAAATTTTTGGTAGTACAAAATTTTATAGACACCTTACTAAGCGGAAAATGTAAATATTTCTGTATTAGTATGGCAAAGTCAGCAACAGAAAATCCATTTACTTTTACTTATGTATTTATAAAATGTAACTTTTTGTTACCCCAGACTATATCTCTTAATATTTTATAAAATTTAATGAGTGATAACTCATTTTGAAGGGAAGAAGCTCTCACGTAGATGCGAAAAATAGTCATTTTGTTCAAATTTAGTTATTTATTAAAAAAGAGAGTTTTAAAATGCGGAAAGCACTGTATCAGATCAATGAAGCGCCATATCCTCCATAACACTTCATCCAATTGAATGATTGAAACACCATTTTGAAGGCCAGCTTCAACGCTTGAGGTAAAAACAAACATTTTTAATAGGGTTGCCACCCATTTAAAATTGGACTTAAATATACATCAAGGCATTCAGGGAATGAAAGGCATGTAAATGTACTCTCAACCAGAAGTAATAATTTTGAACAGGGTTGCCAACTATTTACAAATTTATATCAATACATATGTAATAAAAAAAGTTTCTTACGTAATACCGCGCTTAGCTCTAGAGTAGATTGTCCTATGTGAGCTATCTTTTTGTTGTGTTTACAACATGTTGGTTAGATTAGGTTAAAGTGCGTTGCAAATTATTACCGGTTCCATTTACAGGTGCCGGATTTGAAAATTGTATGATGAAATTTTGTTTGAAACATAAAATCAGCTTTAGCATGAATAAAGCGCAAGGTGGCGCTTGAAAGGACAAGGTCGTACATATCAAGACCCTGTTTTTTCTGATGTGCAGCTTTATACGTGACTTTTTCAAGAGTTCGTAGATTTAACGATATTTATGTGTGTATTTAAGAATATTTCAACCAAAAAGAAAAGAATGATCACTTTATCACTTCCAAAAAGTGCATGTGAAACTACTACTGAAAAGTGTCTATTTTTCAAACAGAATCTGTGTAAAGATGAGCAAGATTTGATTTTGAACATGAGATGTTTAAAATTGCAAAAATTTTGAAAGGAAAACTACATTTACTATTTATAATAACCATTAAGTGCTCATGTTTATTTAATTTTAAACATTTTATGTTTAACTTTGCTCTACGCGACAAATTTGGTATGTAAAAGTAAACAGCCAGTGCCTAATTTTATTACACGAGGTGTAAATTTGCACACATTAGGAGAGGAAACTGGTTACCTCTCTTTATATGCACAAATTTAAACAAAAAATTTTAAATTATATTTCAAAAATTTTAGGTGTAAACTGTGAAATTGTGAACATTAACAGTCAATTTCACGAAAGCAATTTAAGCGAAAAATGATTTTTTTTTTTCGAATTTTATATGGAAATTGAAAGAAAATAAAAAAATTATTTGCCAGTAAAATTTCTGGTGAAACCGGCTGTAACTTTAAAATTATTTTTCACTTAAATTGCTTTTGTGAAATTGGCTGTAAGTGTTTAGAAACTAAGGTTTATTTAAAATTATACAACTGCAGTTACTGACACAAACTCCTTAAGCAATCACCTGAGCTAATTTATTTCCACTTTATTCTAAAATATTGGATGCGAATAGTTTGCATGGGTAAGCAAGTTAATATTAAATATCAAGTCTCACAATTTCCGTTTTCACAAAATTCACAAAAATGTAATCGCAATTTTCTTCTTCAATTCACAGGAAAATTTGCAATATTTCGCATAAGGTCTAAGTATTTCAACGCTCAACATCAGTCCACTTGAACTCAAATGATTGCCATACAATTGTTATATAAGTAAATGACATTGAATAAATATTTAAATTGACTGATGACATCACTCTATTTCAGCATACACAGTACAGTAACATATTAGTATCCATTCAAGCAAATCACTTTTTGATTTACATGCCGACCAGTCCGCTATTATTTTGCAATATTTGCGATTACTTAATTTTTTGTATCAAATTATACGACTTCGAAGCACTGGTAAAATAATGACGATATAATGAATATGTCTGAAGATTGAGCAGACGAAGTTGCTGCATGACGAATGCCAGCAATAAGTAAGCAAAGTATGGCAAAAACTTAGAAGCCCAGGAGAAAGCAGAGGAAGAAAAAGAAGCACATAATTTGCATGCAACTCGTAATTATCTACGCCAAAATAATTACCAACATTTTTCTGCGTCGTCAGCCAAACGAAACCAAAAGCGTAAATCAAAAAAAAAAGAAGAAAAACTAATGATGGAGCAGTGATGGTTAAGAAGTAGAACGGAAGAATGGAGGAAATGTGAACAACAATATTTTGTTTGTTTGTATGAAGCAGCAGGAATACGGCTATGCAGAAGACAAAGCCAGGAGGAGCAACAGCAGCAGCAGCAGCAGCAACTACTTAGTTGTGCTGACTTGAGTTGAGAAAGAAAGAAACAATAAATTCTAAGAAAACGTCAGTGGCAGGCAAGTAAAATTGAAACTAGCAAGAGGAGGAGTAGATGAGTGGAAAATGAAACTACTGCAGACAGATAAATTTGTATTGCTTAAGCGGCTAGTTGGAGGTAAATGAAGAGTTAGTAAGTTAAATGGCAGTAAAGAGGAAAGTGCAAAATTTTGTAGACAATATGTTGCAGAAATCATTTGTTATCTATGTACATACCTGAATACAAATATTTATAAGCATATGTTTATACCCTATAAACATTATGGCGAACATTCGAAAATGACCTTCGATATCCAATATGCATATCGAACTGAGAACAAGCTCGTAACCAACCTTAGTTTCCAAACGTTTATAGTATTTTGGAAATACACTCGAGATGGGTTCGAAAAAACTTGAAAACCATAGCACGAAGAGAGAAAGTGATAGCCAGCTAATTCTCGAAGCGAAATATAAGACCACTGAACTGATAACCTCCTCCTTTTTTGGAAGTCGGTTAAAAAGTAAAAATAACAAGTCGTGCTTATATACCAGTAGCTGAAAATCATGATTGATATAACTTTTTCGATATTATATTTTTCCTCTATTTTGAATAAATATTTACGGTATTCATAATATGTCGTAAGCGTCGTGAAGTCTTAAAGTCGTAAAATTTTGCAATGTAAAATAACGGTTGCAATGATTGTAAGGAATTCCTAGGGTACAATAAGAGCACAAAATGTCACAAAAATTTTAAACTGAAAATCTTAGGGCTAGGTGCCAGCGTCAAAAGAACCACAATAATCAAGCAATGCCTAAAATTATGAGTACCGAAATTAATAGGTTGTCGGCAAGCCCAGCGAAATTTTTGGTATTCATCCACGAGTATGTAGGGCAATAAGCTCATCTGAATACATTTGAACTTTGTAGCACTTGTATGCATTTACACATACATTGGTATGTACTTGCATTGCGCTTAAAAATTTACGCAATTTTTCTTGGCAATTATCATTTTCGGTTCCGTTGTGGTTTGCTAGCAACGGCTGTGCAAGCAAATATGCATATATATGTATGTATGAATGTAGCTACTAATTTTTAATGTTGCCACAGCCAATAACAACGTACGCCATAGTAAGAAGTGAAGCTGACGGTCTAACTTGTTGGCTGCCACTTTCTGTTGTGGCTGTGTTTACACATTTGTGCCAAAAAAAAGAAGGAAATGCATGGCATTTCTAGCGCTTTGCTTTTCTCACTTTATTGTTGTTGCTATTGCGGAGCAGGCTGGTTGCTCTTATTAATGTTGATCGTGCTGTTACTGTTTACAGATGCACCCTACCCCCGTTAGTCTAGAACACTGCCGTTGCAGGCTACAGAGATCAAAGAGAGCACGAATAAAGCGAAAGAGAGAGACGGTGACGGAGGGGTAAATGTTTTATGCTATGTCAGCAACAAACAATGACTGCGACTGTGTGGCCTTGCAATAAAATATGCAAATCGTCTTTTGTTGTTTATGTAGCTAATAATGTTGTTGTTATTGCGCACATCATTATGCAGGCAAACAAATGAGGAAACAAACAAACAGCAATTGCATATAGAACGGAAGGCACGAAGATGTACATACAGATGCTGGCATACTTATTTATGCACCCACAGTGGCGGTCAAAAGTGGATGAATGGTGTTTCATTTTTAATACATATTTACAAAATTTTTCAAGCTAAAATTTTTTTCATATTTTTTATAAAAATATGGTTCATGCGTTAACAAAAACTATATAAATCGTACTTTCAAATTTCGTGCAAATCTTAGTTTTCTAAGTATATTTATATGAAAAATACCGCAAAAGCCGTCAGCAAAAAAAAAAATTATTAAAAATCAATGCGATTTTTTAGCCGCTCAAAACTTGCACTCATTTTACTAGAATTTTATAAGCTTATTAACTGCATACCAAAAAAAAATTCTAAGAATTCTGGTTAAAAAGCTCGAAATTTAGATACAATTTTTTGGAATTTTTCTAAGTTCTGAATAAAGTTTGAAAGTATGCTTTATATAGTTTTTGTTAAAGCATACATCAATAAAATAAATAGATATTAAAAACTAAACACCAATCATCCATTTTTGACCGCCACTGTGTATATTTGCGTAAATATGAACTGCAGAGTAACAAGCGAAGTGATACATACATATGTTCAACACAACGAAAGCCATAGCAACCACAGGCACAGGCAAGCAAATGTTGCTGTGGCGTAAATTATGATTTCTGAGCACAGCAAAAGTTCTTCCCTTCATTTTGTAATGTATTGCTTATAAAAATTTTGTTTCCAGCTATGCTGTAATATGTTGCCCCTTCTTTCGTGTTCTTCTTAAATTTGTAGCTAAATATAAACAGCGTCGAGAAATTATTTGAGTAAATTTTCAAACCGATGCTGACAGCTCACTTGCTTGTGGTCATATTAAAATTATTTGCAACATCTGTTTTTGTGGTTGTATCTGTGGAAACTTTTCTATGGTAGGCAATAAAGACATCTATCTATGTATACACATACATACATACATACATATGTGTGTATGTGGATACGGATATAGTGAATAACCCAAGGACGATATTGGTAAGAATGTGAATAACAATAAAAACACTAACCCAACACCGCGCTTACATACATTCATACTATTTACTTGTATATTTGCATGTGTGGTCGCCAGGGCGTATGAGTGACATTTCTAAGCAAATGTCGCTATGGTTATTTATGTTGTAGGCAAGTACTTAGTATTATAATAGAATATTTATAGCACGATAAAAGTGTGTGTGTATGGGCTTCTTGTAAATGTTAGTTTAACTGCTTTTGTATAACATATCCACATTTGTGATTAATGAAAGGGAAAATGGCAGCTCTTAAGTGGCAAAATGGAGCATGCTAATGACGGTTGTCTGCTCTGCAGTACAGATGACACCATTTATATTGTTTCACAAGTAATATATGTTTGTGTGTAGACATCGAAGATATCTCTCTAAACTATTTCTCAATTTACATATACACAACACGAGCAATTAAACCGTATGGCATTAGGCAAGCAAAAGTGTTTAAACTTTACCGATTTGCCAGAAAGGTTTCAGAGCACAATAGCGAAAGTAAAAATTGTGTATATGTATGTACAAAAATTGATGAAAGTAAGACATACTTTCACCAGAATAGCTATTTTAAATTATTTTTTATGAAACTCTATCTGAAGTAGGATCAAAATCGCCCATTCATTTAAAAGGAAAAATGCTCTAAAAAGTTTGCAACCTTAAATAAAAGAAAAAAACTAAAATATGATTAAGGACTGGATAAACGAACGATCTGCCTTTATCGAGGTGCTTTTAAACTATGGCAATATAGCCACTTCTTGTATAATTATGGCTTCAGAACATATCAGGTGTCAAAACAGAGGTCTATGGCATACAATCTACTCATATAAGAACCTTTTCACTAGCCTGGGACAAGTCAACTCTATCTTTGAACTGTAACTGAGCTCTATCTGAGGCAGCCTTCAGAAATTTGGGCATTTTTGGTATTTACATATATGTAATCTGAAAACAGGACTTCAAAACTGGTGTGGTAAGGCCTTTAGCTATTAATGCTTATAGCACAAAGGAGATAGTGAAATCATGACTAATACAGTGGCAGATATAGTTGTAAGGAAACGGACAGCACAGGTATTCCTTGGACCCTTCAATCCTCTACCATGGGGCTGTATTACGCGAAATTACTATATATTAATAGAGAATACATATACGAATGATAACACAGAGGCTCGAAACTTCATCCCGAAAATATTGGCAAGGACACTTAAGGCACGTATTAAATCTTATGAAAAGCGAAGTGAGAATTTTTACAAGCTTTCTTACTGGCCTCTGTAGGGTAATGAAGCACTTGAAAAGCCTGCGGTTGTTTGCTCTGGCCAGCCCAGGTTATGTGTTCTGTCACTATGAAGGCCTTAATAAAATCACCGTATCTACATAGACGCCCACGAACTAAATAGTCCTCAGCCAATCTCGCAAGGTACTTTAAAGGCGCGTGAATCAAGGAAGAGCCTTAGCTAATTAGAGGTTTGTTACAATAGATCATCCTTGATCGCAGTAACAAAGTTATTTACTCCCTTCTCTAAATAATAATCTAATCTAAGCTAAACTAATGTAACCTAATCTACTCTTACCGTACTTAACATGGTCTAATTTAATCTAATCTAATGTAATCAAATCTCATCTAATCGAACCTGATACAATCTAATCTGATCTAATGTAATCAAGGTAATCTCATCTAATCAAATATGGTCTAATCCAATCTAATCCGGCCTGAGTTATCTAATCCAAACTGGTCTAATCTAGCGTGGTCTAACATAATCTATTATAATCTCATCCAATCCAAACTAACCTAGTCTGCTATAATCTAATCTAATGTGGTCTAATATGATCTAATCTAATCTAATCCAATCTAATCTGGTATAAACTAATCTAACATAGTCTGGTCTAATCTAATCTAATGCAATCTGGTTTAAGCTAATCTATCAAAATCAAAATAATCTAATCTAATCTAATCTGGTCTAACCTTATCTAACCTAACCTAATCTAATCTGGTCTAATCTAGTCTAATATGAGTTAATCTAATCTAATCTATATAACTCCTTTATAAATATTTTTACAAATGCTACAGAAGAACCGGATCAAGTTATCCCACACGCCAAGTCTACTACATACGAATTTTTCGAATCCATCGCTGACATGAAGAAAGCCAGGGTGAGCAGAATCTATTCGAAAAGTAGTGATATTATCGGCTTCTTTTTCATAATGGCTTTTATGAGATATCTCGCTTATGTCGTTGCTGTTTAGTACTTAATTGTATTGAGTACCACCCAGTCATAGATTTAGAGTAGTTAGTCTTCGAGTCTTTTACTCGCTGACTTTAGTCATATTTTAGACGAAGTTAATTATTTAGCACTTGATCTCTTGAGTCTTTCTGGATTACGTCCCCGTTTGCCATTTATTGACACAGACAACGCCACTTGATATGGCTGACGGTAATTACAAAAATATTACAGTAAATATACTAACGCACTTATTAAATATGTCTTGAATGAAGCCTTTAGCATTTTATTAATTTTCATATTTTTGTACGAAACTCTATTAGCCTTTTAAGTGTTGCGAAAAAATGTTCGAGATTTTCTCGCGATTTTCTTGGGAGTTTTCCAGAACTGTTTGGTGTTGGTTTTGAGGTTTTTTGACATCCGTTTTGAATTTTTCCAGACTTATCGGAATTTTTCGGTATTTTGACGATTTTTCGAATAATTTGGGACATTTTGGGATTTTCTGGAAAATTTCAATTTACTGATATATTTGAATCTAAATTTATTGCGAATATCTAAGAAATAAAAGAAATTGGTATTTATTTATTTCTTGCTCATAAAAAGAATTAGAAGCCTAATGTTTTTTTTTTTTTTTGAAAAAATTTATCTACGAGGAGATCTCTAGTGGAACAAAAAAAAAAATTCACTTGAGTTAATTGGTTCTAGTATTTAAAAAAAAAACCTACGTTTGATACTCCTTCCACCACTGTAAGTTCATGTACAAAATGAATAAGCCATTAAAATACTTAAAATTTTACAACGCTTGAAAAACAAAATTTATTTTGGAGTAGTCCTACTCTAAATTGAAACATTAACTGGCATGGCAACACATATACATACCTACGCAAATTTGTAAACTATAAAATTGTATACATAATGCAAAGGCTTGTTGCTATAAATCTGCATGTAACAAAACCAATTTACAAAGTTAATAAAACTTAAAGTTTTTGACAAACGGTTTAAACATGTCGAAAGTCACAAACGAGCAAGCCAATGTAAATAAATACATCCATATGTACATATGCATATAAATAAATACATATGACATGCTAGCAAAAATCCCAGCAAATAAAACAAAAAAAAAAATAAATAAAATAAAATATCTGTTACATGAAATATAATTTAAAGCAATGTGACAAAAGAGAAGCCACAAGCAATTTAACTACAAGTTTGCATTTTTTATAGACTACTCGTATATTGAAACAAAAATTTTTTCGATTGCCAGCAAAGAGCGCAAAACTTATGCCATGTAAGTCAGCCAAAGTGGCTGTGTAGAGGGGCAACACACACACATACCCATTAAAATGCCATAAATAAATGCATGCATGTATGTAGTGATATATATTTGNTAACAAAAATTTTTTTCGATTGCCAGCAAAGAGCGCAAAACTTATGCCATTTAAGTCAGCCAAAGTGGCTGTGTAGAGGGGCGACCTACACCCACACACACACACACACACACACACACACACACACACACATATACCCATTAAAATGCCATAAATAAATGTATGCATGCATGTAGTGGTATATATTTGACTAACCAAATCTAGTAGAACAAGCAGTTAAAAGCAAATTGTTGTAGCGGCGGAAATAGTCTAGTGTGTATGTATGTATGTATGTATGTGTGTGGATATTGGTTGCATGCAGCAGTGCGAAGAGGGATTTGTCAGTATTACGAAGGCGTTTGTAGAAAACCAGCAATGTTGTAGAGAAGCAAAAGTTTGCTTGGAGTTGCGGCGCGGTGATTTCAAATCACCGAAGGACAGTGCAGAGAGACAAGGCAGAGAGTGTGCAAAGGGCATCGAAACCTTAGAAGAAGAAAATTATTAACCACAAGTTAGCGAAGAAAAAAGTTGAATATTTGTGCATAAAAATAAGCAGATATTGAGAGATATTTGAGCATAAAGGATATGTGTTTCTCCAACTTTTTATTGTTAGAGATTTAAATGAAGGGTGCGCTGGGATCCGGTGGAGGTTTTAAATAGCTACTCATGCTGAAAAGTTGCATGCGGAGAAGTGGCGCGCAAGTTTGGTTTTTTTTATTGTTTGGGACGCTTAAAATTCGATCCCCTATGAATGGAAGGGAAGGCTATTTTAACATGCGGCAGCTAAGGTTAGAATTCGAGCTGCCGTGCTTAGAAACAAAATGCTTTATAGAATGCGATTTTAGGCCTAGACATCGAAATGGAGCGTCTTGAGTCAGCCCGAGCACCTTGAAGCCGATAATAAGGTAGGTAGCGTTGCAAGCGAAAATCGATAGGGCTGCGCGAAAAAAAGCTTGTCATTATTCGTAAAAAACTATGATCCTTTAGTGAATGCAGGATAGTTTCAGGAGCATGAATCCATACATATTGGGAAAGTTTTTAATCGTCATTCACCACCATCGAGCTACATGGCTATCTGCGGATCATAAAAACGAGTGACCGAATCGATCATGTTGTAATAGATGGAGGGCACGCTCCCTGTAAGTTGGGTGGGGATCAAAAGTACTATTTGCTTTTTTCAAAGGAAAAAAGTCTATAGATAAAACAGGCCAACAAAAATGGAAAAATATTTGGTTCGGCAAATGTCAAAACCATTTCTGATAGACTATTTTATGTTGATTACGAATCCATAAGTAGAAAGTTTCCATCAGCTGGACATTTTGAGATAAAATAGGTCAAAGTGTAAAAAAATCGCGTTTTTTGTAATACTTATTTAAAAAGTTCTAACAAAGAGAGAAAAGGTGATAGAACCTTCCAATTAGGCTTAAATTAAGGCTTGAACTTTCGACTATAATACCTGGAAATAGCATCCCTGCACCTTGCCACTCAGGTTACTTAGAGTCATTCATTGAACAGCAGAAACTGCCTTTGACATTTTTTTTTTTTCAATAAGAGAATATTCCAGTATATTTTTTTTATTATTCAACTGTTTTTTTTTTATTGTACAGGGGTGGCAGAGTTGTTCTTCATTTTACTTTGTTCGCCTTTTTTGGAAAAGGATTTCTCCAAACATGAGTAAATGTTTTTGACAGGTAATATAGACATTTTAGAATAAAAAATATTTAAACATCAAATTACGTACTCTTTTTCTAAGAGTCATTATGCTCCTTTAAGACCAAATGTGTTGACAATGAATCCCGAAAAATCTCGGCATCCCGGGATAAAAATTTTTGAAGCCCAAAATCCCGGGATTATTAAAATGCTGCGGGATTGAACGCCCGAGATGGAACGATGAAGCAAAATGCAAACAGCGGCTCCACACGCTCGTTTATACCATACGAATGAACACAGGCGCTACATTCTCGTAAATATTCGGCGCGGATACCACAGCTGGTAGCAGAGGAAGAGGCAGACCTCCTCTTGGATGGAAGGGCGAAGTTCCTTCACTTGGCATCTCCAAAATGACGTCAGTTGGCAAAGAAGAGAAACGACTGGCATGCTTTATTTGACTCAGCCAAAATCAAAAGGTGGTTACAGCGACAATTTAGAAGAAGTAGCACACTTGGGAACCTTCCCAAGTCTCTTCCAAGCGGAAGTCTATGATGTCAATGGTCTATGCACGGAGATTAATCTTCGATGGAAGTATCATAAGAGCTTCCTAGAGGGTAAAACTTAAAGAGATAAAGGTTACTCATAAACCACCCCAAGGTGGGGTTAAAAATGGTTATAGATTTTTGTTGCAGGTCATTTTAGGATAAGAGGCCCCTCGTACCAGCTAGAGATTTGGTCAAGGTCACGTATGTGATTCCGCCAAAGAGACAACGTTGCACCTATTCCTGGAGTGCGGAGCCGCTTCACGAAAAAGGGAGAGGTGCATTAGCTATTTTGGAGTGGATAAAAACTGTCGTTCGGCCATGGTTCCGTTAACGATTCTGGTTGTAGAAAGAAATAAAAGTCAGCAAAATGGCCATGATAAATACTCCGAGTAAAGCCAATTTCACACAGAATATCAGAAATGAGTTAGATAATATAAATAATGATACTATTTTTTATGCATTGTGTGAGTCTTTTTTTAAATAAGTTTCTTTCCGCTGAAACTATTTTGCATACCAACCAAATTAACTACTCGTAATTCAGTCTAATTTCAGCTTAAAATAGAGCACAATTTAAGCGAACGTGAACCCATTCCCACAAATTGTGAAAAAGTTTCTACAAATACGCACTAGTATTTATCTACATATGTACATACCCTGTAGGGAAAGTCTATAGTTTTGAACTGGTGCGCTATAAATCTATTTTGCATGCAAAACAACTGTCGAATTTAATACGGCGGTGGTCCTAGAAAGTGGAAATTGTCCCCCGCGCTGCATTATCTTTTCTATAGTTCGCAACCAGTCCTGTATTCGACACCTGGGGTCCAGTTTGATTTGCATCCATTTTACTATTGTTCTGAATCTGTACTAAATTCGTCACCTGAGATATGGATTTCTAATGAAAAACTATACACACATGGTTCGGGGTTTCCCTCCAAGGTTTCTATATACATGTATACTTATGTGTGTGTGTAGATAGCTTGTATACTCACTGTCTGCCATTGACAAAACAAAAATGCTGCCACGTACTGTAACTAGCAAAGTAATTGGACTAAAATCATTGCCAACTAATATGAAGGCAGCAAAGAGCAGGCACAGATTGACGGCAATTGCAGCAAGAACAAATATTGTTGACACACAAATACAACAGGGAAAACCAGCAAAAACCAAAACAAACAGAAAAAACGCCGTAACATATAAACAGAGTACGGAGCGAGGAAGCGTTTATGTGGGAGAGAGTCCATAATGGAACAAAAAAGAAAAAAAATTACGAAGAAGTAGAACAAAAAATTCGAACATAGGAAAATAGGAATAAAATTGCAGCTCTATAATTGCGCCGAGGGTATGTCGAGCAGCAGCAGCAGCGGCAGTAAGTTGATGAGAAGTTGAGTGGCAGCAGCAATAAAAAAAATGCATGCATAGAAAAAGATTGTTGAAATTGGCATTGAAGTTGGCTGAGAGTAGCGCGCGCGCGCAAGCTTGTTTGCGACATAAAAACTTTGCCAATTTCAAGCGAGGAATTTCAACGAGCAGCAAACAATGAATGGCAGCACATATGTATGTACATGTGTGTGTTTGCTAGTGCCAACAACTGTTACATATTTGCATGCGTGCTTGCAAAAAAGTCTGTTGGACTTGCATAATCAACATAGTATGTGGTGCGCGGCGCTCGTCGCGGCTAATTAACAGTGGTGCATGTGGATATAAAATAAGGATAAAAACTCGGGTGAGCGTGCGATTAGCAAGAAGGAAAGCAATTTTGCCAAAAGCAAAAGCAGATCAGAAATTAAGGTCGTAAAATAATTATGGAAGATTGGCTTGTTTAAGGAGAAAGGAAAAAAAAAACAAAAACAAAATGCAAAATGCAAAACTCATCAAATTGCGCACTTGTTGCACACATTTAGGAGCACAAGGTTCATTATACAGAATGGATTGTAGTGCGCGCACTCACAAGTTTTTCTTAGAAAATATTCTACTAAAATATTCTCCGATTAAACATGAAGGACTTTGCCAATATTTGCGGCTGAAATTTAAAATATTTTTTAAGCAAAAACTCTCGCAAAACGCAGAAAGATATCGCCAAATGTCCCAAAAAAATTCCTGAAAACCACGGGGTGATATAAAAAAAACATGAAAAACAACGGGACTCCTCTCCTGTTTTCGAGATTTTTTGGGCACTCTAATATTTTTTTTTTAGCAAAAGGCCTCGAAAACGAAAAATGTCGAAAGCTCCCACCAAATCGAAAAAGTGAAAAAATCTCGCTGAGTCTTAAATACTATGAAAAAAAACGAGATTATTGTGCTATTCTCGAGATTTCTTAGGCTTTTTTGCAAGAGCTGTCTGAATGCAAGTTTTTTTTTTTTGGACCGCCTCAGCTATTTCGGAAATTATTTGTAACTTTCGTGCCATTTCATAGAATTATGGTTTCTCTTCGGGACGGTTAGGCATTTTTTGAGATTTTGCTCGAAATATTTTTTTGGTACTTTTCGGCATTTTTTATCTGTTAGTATTTTTAAATTGCTTTACGTGTTCTATTTGTGACTTTTCAGGAATTTTCTGGCTAAAATGCGAACATAAATTTTAATTTCGCTTTCAATAATGCAAAGCAAAAACTATTGGTTAATATGGGTTCAAAAATATAAGAATAAATTTGTATTTTTTGCCACTTGCTAGAAATGCTAAAAGTTTAAGTAGTTTTTTTTTTCAAGTAAGTTCTGTTTCGACCTAAAATATAAGTGGTGCTTTTTTAAGTTTACTCAGCTTTTAGTCTCCAATTTATGATGTGCGTCTTGATATTTTCAAACAAAATATGGCACCGATAATTTTACACCGCCTCCGAATGCACATATACTTAGCATCACATCATGCAGGACCATTTTAAATTAAGAACTAAAACTAACATATTTTCTTCTCGCTTTACCGCTTTCGCTTTTGCGTTCAACTTGCTTTCATACACAACATTGGCTTTGCAAACAACTTTGCCGACATCACTCTACCGCACTCATTTTCGCTAAACACTTTTTCACGCACATCGTACAACTAAAGTTTCTTGTAACAAACTCGCATCAAAGTATTTTTACAACCATAAAAAGTGCTTACCGTTACAAGAGAAAATTAGCTCTTACAGAACTCTGGTACTTCAGAGAAACTGCAGCGAAAGTCAACACAACTTGGCACAACTCAAACTAAGTCCAATCAAATCAATCGCAAAGGCGCAAGTAGTCGGGAAGCCAAAATAGCCTAAGAGCCACAAAATGGAATGCTGAACAACAAAAAAAAAGAACCGAACTTAATTTGAGATTTTTTTCACTCGTTTAGGTTTTTCTAGTTAACGGCTGCTCGTTAACAAAGTTGGTCAGTATACTGGTTGTTTATTAGCCGCTGGCAGCAATTATATGTTTTGCCTTTCATTTCGTCTAATTTCCGTTCCGAAGCTATTAAAGAGCCTGTGTGCCTTAGTTAATTGAGTTGTTTTTGATATCACATCGACGCTGTACTTCCGCTTGGCCTGTTTATCTTACTTATTTTCTGTGCTTATTTAGCTGTTGCTCGCTGCTTTTCTGTTTTCTCGATTTTGCTTCGTATCGCAGTTTGGATGTATTTGACAATTTTTCACAGAAATATTTGTGTTTGGGGTAGAGTATGTTTAGGGGAAGCCAATGCTTTTATAATATCGAAAAGAGAACGCCATTTTTTTTTTTTTTTTAAGCGAAAAGCTTTCGATTTTTTGTAAGGACCAAATTAAGATTAAGCATTTTTTGTTGCTATCTCTCTTTTCGTTTTCAAAATGTTTGGCTTAACATTGTATTCTGGAAAGCTGAATTGATTTTGAGAGAGAGTAGTCTGCTAAGATGAGTACTCCAGTCAGTTGATATGAGTTAGAGTGGCTTAGTGGCTGCAGGACATTTTTTAGTCAATTCGATTACCGTAATTTAGCTAACCATAAATATCCGGGACGATTTTTAAGGATGGCCGTTTTTAGAAAAAAAAAAAATGTTCCTGTAATAAAATAAATAATTTTCAAACACGTTAACAAATTAAATTCTTATTCAATCCACAGACTTATAGTATTTAATCAGCTATTTTTTGTAGAAACCCGTAAGGCCTTAACTCCTATTAATTATAGCTAGAGAACATTCATGGCGTTAAAACGCCCATAATTGAATTTCAGAAACATAAAAAAATATTCCAAATGTTAGTTGAAGTTTTAAGCGAACCGAGGACCATATTTCATCTAAAACCTCGATTATTGCAGGTTTTTAATTTTATCAAATTTCAAATCACCCTATTTCGATTAAAAAGTTCTTAATTAAAAAAAAAATAAAATGGTCTTTAATTTCACCTTTCATTCTTCAAATTCGAAAGAACGGTGTAATTCTAATGACCATAACAAAAAATGCCTTCTCATGCCTTAAACATGTGGCAACTCCATAGTCCATAAATAAAGATTTTTTAAACCTCATCGACAGATACCCATAATTTAATAGTTCATTTAATATATTAGACAGTTTTAAATTAATTTTTAAAACAAGTGGCAACCCACTTCCAACACTTCAAAAATATTTTAATGTCTAAACTAAAGATTTCTTTACACTCCTTTGTTTGACATCCATATTTTGATATCTCATATAACTTGAGTATAAGTTAACCTAATTCGACATTTCAAGCAGGTGGCAATCCTTTTTATAATATTTTCAAACTACTACCTTCTCAAACACCTTTCGTCTGGTGATACATACTTTTTGACCAAATTCCCTTAATTTAAACTGAATTAGATTGTTTAAACAGGTGGCAACCCTTCTATGGGTAAGTTAAGAAACAAAGCTTTTCGAAAACATTTCGATTGATGCCCATTTTGTAATAATTGATTTATCTTTTTAAATAATTTGAATGTAATGTTTAAAAAGTTGGCGACTCTTTTCAAAAAAGGAAAACCTTATTGCATGATCTGCGAAATAACAGCTATAACTTCTACCATTTTGTAAACTATCTTTGTTTTTCCACAATAATTTTTCATTAAAAACGGCCGCGAGCTTAATAAGATTGTTGAATAAAATTTAGTTTAAATTAATTTGTTTCAACTTAATTTGATGTAATTTAATTTTATTTATTCTTTTATTTTATTTTATTTTATTTTATTTTATTTTATTTTATTTTATTTTATTTTATTTTATTTTATTTTATTTTATTTTATTTTATTTTATTTTATTTTATTTTGTTTATTTTATTTTATTTTATTATATTTTTTTCCTAGTTTTAATTTTTGTGTAAAGAAATTTATGTCGAAAACTCTAAAGAAGTTATTTAAATATTTTCATCAGTCTATTGAAATTAGGTCAAAATTATACTTTCCATATTATTAATTCTCCAATATGTGTGTATTATGTAACATGCAAATCGGCTACTCCGAATTGCAACAACGAAATTAGCATTCCACATACGCCACGTAGACCTAATTTTAAAAAGTGGCCCTCTCAAGTAAGCAGCGAGCTGTATGTACCCCCCACACGGTCACAGCAATCGAGATTGCCGCCATTAATTTTGCGCTACATCGGCTCACCGCCATTATCGCTGCAATCAGCAGTTACTGTAGCAGCAGCAACAAAAATAACAATCAGTGCGCCAACTTGTAAAGCAACGTCAGCAGCATCCACCAGCGTAAACAACCAAACACGACTACACGCCCG
>NW_016159122.1:0-2939 GCF_001687245.7 Rhagoletis zephyria
GGTATGCACTTTTGCTATGCATATCCTGGCAATCTCATATGCACAGGATGATATTAACAGCAGTTACAGAAGAATTCGCATTCTTCTCATTTTTATAATAATTTTCCATTCCATTCCATTTTTTTTTTGTCGTATTCCATTTCGTTGTGTGCTAATGAATATGGCAAATGAAAAAAAAACAAAAAAAGCAAACAGATGCTTTCATAATTTCTGCATTATTATTAACTCTACCTACCAGCTGTGCATAATTTTCATTGCATTAATTATTAAATATTTTGAAGGAAATTAAAAAAATAATGACCATATTAAGCATTGATTACATTTTTGCAGTTCATGCAGAACTTAATGAAGTCTTGCAGGAATTTTAGCTAAGGGCAATAAATTTAAAATATATGCAATTTGATTTATTTGAGTTAATTGCGCTTTTTGTCACATTCGAGTTACTTTTTAATAAATGTGCCCAAAATACGCCTTAAAATGTGCAATATTTGCCAGCTATTTTTTAATAATTTGCTCATTTAGCACATGGTCCAAATTGCCGAGAACAAAACAACTTTTTTCTCAGGTTTCGTACATAGATTCTTGATTACATATCGGGTATCAGATAACATGCATATTGACACGAATCCCCTTCTCTCAATCCTGAAAATTCACATAATCCTGCGACACCTTTAAATCAATGGAATTTAAAAAAAGTACTAATAACTAAACTAAACTAAAGGGTAGTTTATATTTATGAACCACCATTTTCTTGCATTCTACTTGGCTTCCCGTAGCGTGCCTTGAATTATATTGAAGTTAATAAAAAAAAAAAATATTCGACACAAAAATCAGTTATTAGATTTCTTTATGAAAATAAATTCGACGGTATTTTTTAATGTAACAGTCCAAAATAAAAATAATTTTTTTTTTTTGTCACAGAAATGGATGTTCTGAAAACCGCCCCAGTTTAGCAGACATTCTTCGGAAAACGGTCGACTGTAGTGGCAAAAAAAACTTCTCCCACTAGAACGTACCACTGACTAAAAGGACTTTATTTGAAAATGCACCTTATGGTGTGACCGCCTGTGAACCACATTTCTGGTGGAAAGTACGGGCTAAAAGCAGCAATCAGAAAATAATTGGGAGAGTGCAGAGACTCGGAAGTCTCGGTATATCAGGCGTCGTGAGAAGCGCAGCCGCAAAAGGGGCCCTTAGACTAAGGGATTCAAAATTGTGTCAAATAATCCATCGACGGCGTACACCAACAAGCTTCGTCTGCAGAAGTTGTCACGATGAGGATGAAGAGGAATCAATTCACCACTTCTCCTGTAAATGCCCAGCTATCCAGACAAGGCGTCTCAAGCATTTGGGATAACGTTTTTTCAATAAATAGCTTGTGGGAGATAGCGGAGATCAAAATATCGAACATCCACGGCTTCATCCAGGATAGTAAATGGTTTGGCAGACTTTATACTGACATTATGGATTAACCTCGTTTGGAAGGATGTGCCTCCTCCTGGCACACACACACACACAGAGGGCATTCACAATGGGCAAATCTGCCTCCGAGTGGAAGTGCGAGTCATTCGTACGCGCCTCCCTAACCTAACCTAACCATCACGCGTTCAAATAGCATTCGCGCCAGAAAAAAAGGCCAATAGGTTCTTCTCACCTACGAAAAGGTTAAATATTTAGATGGTGGCTAAGAATTGACTGGCTGGATTATGCTAAACATTTGCAGTTAAATTTCAATGAATCACAATAATAGCAACAAAAAAGTGAATACAAAATAATTGCATTCGAATGTTTAAAGGCAAAGGGAAAGACCAAACAGGCTACACAAATTACACAAAGCGAAGAAATCTGGCAAAGCTAAATAACACAAATGTTACCTAAATGCACCTTTCAGTAGAATTTAACAGAATGAGAAAAGAACCGCATTCAAAAGAGTTAACTTTTTTGAGTAGATATATTTTTTGCATTCCCTCTGCCTATACGCATTTCTTCTTGTTTTATATACGCAGTTGAGTGAGCGCAAATTTGTCATTGCAGCAAATTTTTTAGTTGGTGCACATACTTTTTGTTGTTAGTGTTTAATGTCGTTTCGCTTGTCGCTAACTTCCATATTATTTATGCATAGATATTATTTTTGCATAATCGTCATGCTATTGGTGTTGTTGCTTGTTGATAGCAGCTTGTAGTTGTTTTTGTTGTTGTTACTACTGCTGCTCCTACAGCTATTTCATAATTTATTTATGCAAGACATCGTCGCGCCACCATGCAACACAGCGAATGCATTGCAACAACAACAACTCCCTACTTCAGCGGTTCGGCTGTCTACAGCCAACTTGCCACTGACGCACGTCCGTGCCGCCACCGCCACCACCACTGACGCCAGCAACACCGAAATCATAATGAAAGGCGCGACAAGTTTTTCATTAAAATCCAACGCCTTCTTCTATGTAGCCACTTCTGCACTGCACCCCGTAAAAGTGTTTCTCTTTTTTCAACTCCAACCTTTTTTTTAAACTTTGCTTTGTTTTGTTTGCTACTCTCTTTTTTCATTTTGTATTGCATCCTTTGCCTGCTCCTGGCTGGGCATTTCATTTCGCCTCAACCCAGTAGCAGGCGAGTGAGCACTTAAGCGAGTTTTTAGTAAATTTAAACGGAAAGTATGGGCAAAGTTGCAATTTCGTTGTTGGCTTCCTTTCAGCGCCGGCCCAGACATGCCATTGTTTACATTCTTTACTCTCATAATTGTTTAACCATTTTATACATAAATTGCTGATATACATAAATAAAAATTCTCTGATTTTGAATAACTAGTACGTTAATGTGTTCATATATGTATGTTTGTATGCATGGGCGTGGCCAGGTAGGGGCAGGGGGGTGCTCGAGCCCCCCCTAACTTTCAAATTTTCCTTATATATATATAAAATAGTACCCTGAAATAATAG
>NW_016159122.1:2964-10839 GCF_001687245.7 Rhagoletis zephyria
CCCCCCCCTAAATTTCATTCTGGCTACGCCGATGTTTGTATGTACTTATGTATGTAGATTCAGGCAGACATGGATAAAAGGAAAAATTATGAGAAAAATGTTGACTTATTTACTTCATAATGGTATTTAGTGTAGAGTTTTATTTATTTATTTCATTTATATTTATTTCAATGTGTTTTTTTTTTCAATGCGGCAGTGTAAAATATGCGTAATTGCGAAAGTGCAAAGCGCAGTACTAAAGATTTAGGCTAAAGAAGTTTGCAAGGGAATAGATTTACAAAAAATGATTAAATGAGTCGTTACTTCAGAGTACTGGCCGCTGCTATAGCCAAAATGAATTTTAATTATAATTTGATTTATAACTGAAGGTCTATTCAGTCAATAGCTTTAGCAGGAACACGTTTTAAATCGAAACAACTTCTTACTAGAACGTACAAGGTAATACAGGAAGAACTAACAAATGGGCGCAAATGCGGACCGAAAAGATATTATGGCACTTTTAAAGCTGTAGATATACTACGTAGATTAGAGTGACTCTTGCCCCATATAATTTTTTTATACACTTATACCTGGCCAAACACTGTCACTTCAGCAACATTCCCCAAAAACTGGCATTATTTGCACAATCCTTCTAACATTACGGCTTATGTAATAATTTTATTGACTTTAATTCGCTTATCAAAGTGAATTTATGTCAATTGACATTAATTCCAATGACATTATTACTCGTCACCTAGCGACAACGGTCTAGCTGAGTAGGAGATAACGGCTGCTATAGCGGAGTCTGAAAGAAAAGTTCTTTATGTTCCTTTAGTTCGCGAGATCATAAGAGAACGAACATGGATTTAAAACACCACACAGTTCATGAAACTACACTTTTTGTTGTTGCTTTTGTTTGATAAGAATTGTAGAAAAAAAATAAGCAAACATAAAAATTTAACAATTAGATAGTCAGGAAAAGATTTATCAATTTCACTTCAATCCAAGCGAAACGGCAACGCTGCTCACAACTTCAAATTAGAAAATCAGCAGCTTTATCATGATGTTCGCCCGAAAACAAATTCGCCGGAAATTTATTCATCCGCCCGTATTGAATAAAACGAAACGAAAAAGGAAAAGTGAACCTGTTCTGAGAAAATGAAATTCATGGTAAGGCCTGGAGGAAAATATTTGACCTTATAGAAAACCGAATGAATTCGAACGTCAAACAAGAAACATTAATTTTTTTGTTAATTAGAATATGCATCCCTACAATAAAATTTTTTATGCATACAAAGTGCATTAAATATTCCAAGAAAAAACACCATTTTTCTTGGGTTTAAGTGCCTTCTCAAATTCAAATGTTGACAACAATGATCGAAATTGTGAATTTTTTGTTTTCCCCTTCACTGTACACTAGAAGAAGGCATAAAGTATAGTAGTTATGAATGCTTATAAAATATAAAATAAAACTTGTTTATATGGTTGAGCGACGCTCTAAACGCCAGGGAAGGTCGCAATGGGAACGGCCATCAATTGGGAAGGCACTATAATAGCAATTTTGCCATAATGCCGCTGCTAGCACGTTGTGGACATTTTCAAATTCATGCCTAGGAACCAAGGGCGCATAACTGTGTGTACTTAATTATATATGTGAAATTACATAGTTATATGCATTTACTAATGTATGTATATTTATTTATATGTAATTATGTGTATATATTTTTGTATATCGTTGGCTATGTGAATACATCATGCACCCTCGTCCGTTTTCATCGTCGGCTACATTCTTCAAATTTTTCTTCGTTTTACTTCATTTTTCCTACTCCACTTTTTATTTAAATGACTATTCTAAATTTTATTTCATTCCTAGTTTCCTTTATATCATTCGCTCCCATATAAGTTCTTTTGACTGCACCGTTGATTTGATTTTATCTTTCTCTGTGTGAGTGTTTTTGTTGTTGTTGTTGCACATAAAATTCTTGCAAATTTTTTTGAATTCTTTTGTGTCGCCAACTCTTGGTCAGTATATTTCTTTTATTGTTAGCATTTTATGTCTGAGTGCTTCTTGCTGTACCAGTTCTTTTGAAGAAGTGCTTCACAAATAAATAAATATGTTATAGAAGCCATGCATACGCGAACGGATTGTTCCCCTCAAAGAGTATTTTTCGAACTCGCTTTTTTATTCCATCCAAAATTTTTCATTTTTTCACGAATACCACAAATCTACTGTTGATACGTTCAAAATATATGTTTGTGACGAATTCCCTTGCACTCCGCTCAACCATAGAAGACATAGCTCCAATGGACAAAGTACTTAGTTTAATATAAAGTTGTTCCGTCCTGCTTGAAGCAACGATAATAGCCGCCAAAGGCGAATAACTTCCACCATTTACGATGAAACAACAAATCGCCAGGCCCAGATAGCGCACGCTCCGAAGTGCTAAAGAATATAGCCTTAAAGCAGCTGGAGCTATTTTTCAATATGCATAGCCCTTGCTTGACCGAACGCGTGTTTTCCTGACTAGCATTAAGGGAAAAGACAGTCCTCACCATCCGTTTACCGCCCACTATGTATGACAGAATCTGGAGTGGCTAATTTGGGCGGAGAGGAATGCCAGATCAGCCGAGAAAATCTACTAGGTCCGTCAAAGTGTGCGAGAGAGCCCGAGTCAGTATATTGCCCACCATGCACCACTACTCGGTCTTTCACAGATTTCAACTTAGCCTCAATTGAACGATATGAATGTAGACGAGAATGTAGTGCCAGCAGTTTGGCGCTACGTTAAACAACGGATGCCAATTTACACACTTCACATGACCGAGTTGAGGGTATTTCTCACGGATATGGGGTGAATTGACTACCAAGATCCTGCGATTTGACTACGCTAGACGTTTTTCTTATGGCGTTTCCGGAAGTCGCAATCGACCGATGTCCTTAACAGGGCAATTCTGGCTAAGATAATGAAAAGTCTTTCGTAAGACAAATGAAAGACAGATGAGAATATAGTTTGAAAGACTGTTGTTAATCTATCACAAAAGTCTTAAAAAAAAAAATCTCTCTCATTCACCACTCGTGGTGAAAATTTATTTTGAGAGAAACCACTTGTATATGATTTAGCTCGCATTGCTCCAACAGTCGCAATGGCCGAGTGAGCAGAGCACTGGCGTGCAATTCGAGAGATCCGATTCGAGTCCTGGAGCAGCGAAATTTTTATTTTCTTTTTTTAATTACATTTTTTTTTATTTATATTTTTTTTGTTATAATGTTTTTTAATTTTTATACTGTTTTTTAAAAAATATATATATTTTTTTTTATTTCATTTAATTTTGCCTCTTATTCTTGTTTTAATTTACTTTTTTCTTTCCTAATTTATTATTATTTTTTTTTTTAATTTTTATATGTTATTCTTTTAATTTTTGAATCTTATTTTAGTTTACTATTTTTTTGAATACGTTTCTTCTCTTTTTTGGTTAAATTTTCTTTAAATTTTAAGATTTTACTGTATATAAAAAAAGGAAATTTTTTAATTTAACTTACTTTTTAGAAACTTATTTTATTTACTTTTTTCCCATTTTTCAATGTAATTTATTTTTTTGTTAATTTAATTTTCTTTTAATTTTCAGATTTTATTGTTTAAAACGAAAAGTATGCTTTTTATTTAATTAATTTTTTAGGAACTTTTTTGTTGTTTGTCTTTTTTATTTTACTTATTTTTTTTTTTGAATTTTTACCACTCGACGGTCCTGTCTACATGATATGATGAGTTTTCGTCTACCTATAAACGTATCGTCGTTTAAAGTACAAAACAGCGGATCAATAAAATGCAAAACCGCGTATGTGAAGTTGTAGAAATTATTTTCTAGAGCGTACAAACACTCATATATCAAAATGGTTCTCTTTTTTATAAAGCAATCGCATACCTGGCCAGTATATTTCAGGATAAATGGATAAGGATTGAGCCAAGAGCTTGTGTGAGCAAATCCAATTTTTGGCAGCTACTGCCAGTTACGCGGTTTTCCATAATGACGATACGCGGTTTTGTACTTTAAACGACGATATGTACTGTTATGATTACTCTTACCATTTTTGGATAAAAATTGAACTATTCAAGGGTATTTTACCAATATATAATACTGTAAAATATCAGAAGTGTTTAAAGAAGGCCACACAGAAGTCCTCTTTTGTGGCCATAAAGTGAAGTTGTTAAAATAAGCGACACTTTTTTTAATTAAAACTCTGCAAACGAATAAAAATACGTGCACATAAACCTCATACAAAGGAGCTACGTAGATACATACATATCTACGTGCTATAAAAAATAACAACAACAATAAAAATCTTAACCAAAATTGCTCTACAGCGCGGCATATCAAAAGTAGTAAAGTTCAAAATGCAAAATTGCAAATATTCTCAGTTATCCTAGCACTAGAACATGAACAGCAAAAAAATAAACAAAAGCCATAAAAAAGTTACGCATATGAGACTAGTAGATGGACTAGTTTGGTTTGGATGCGTATTTCGCTTAGCTCAAAACGTTTACAGTAAACCAATATTTGCCAATACTGTAATGGAATTTTAGCAGAGTTGAAAATAAAAGGGAAGATAAGTAATGTTTCTTTACACTACAAGGAGAGTCCTCCCGGCCATGATGCACATAGATAATACTGATTGGAGTCGTAGTTAACATAGCCTTGAAGGTGAAGCATCTGGGTCTTATACCAGACTCCAAACTTCTAAGGAAGAAACACAGATGACAAGTTTTCATTATTCGATGCGAAGATCCAAAGACAAGTGTGCACTATGATAGTAGATACAGCCGAAAGGAATTTATGTGGTGGTAGTGTGGGTCTCATATTTAGCGACACTGGGAACGTGAAACAATCGCTTAGTCATAAGCCAAAACCGAAAAATCTTCGAAAATTTATCTGGGTATGTTGTAGATGTACCGAAAATTGTGTATCTATATGTACGTATTTAATGTACGTTTAGATTAAAAAAGGGCCGGAAAAAGTATAATTGTACTTACTTTTCACCACTGGTCTTAATGCAAAAAGTCTACGAATGTAATTCGCGAACGAAGTAACGCTTATGAAAGGATTATCGTAATCACATTTTCGGTGTTGGTTTTTTCGACAGGGTAGGAGTATAATGCCTTGTAGATCGATTTCGACAACGAAAAATGGGACAACGCCAAAACCGGTTTGTCTCTAAACCAAGTTTGACAAGGGATTACGGAAAATCGTTCCCAATACATAAAGTATCGCAGTGGTACAATAATATCCAGCTGCAGTGGGAGCAGATATATAGTTTAGACGGAGAGAAAGCAGTCACTACTGAAAATAGTCAGAGCCTTTCTTCGCTATGCTGCTAAAGACCTTTACAGAAGAGCTAAAAAAGGAAAGACTGGCAATGAAAGAAGAACTTTGACAGAGTTGATAACGATTCCGCCAGCAAAATACTTATCTGCAGAATGGAAAACGATTAGTTTCCAAATCGAATAGTATTGTACTGCTTCTGTGGCTCGATCCAAGAAACCTTAAATATCCTTCTAGTGGAATCTTATTCCAACTCCAGAAGGCATGTAAGAAATCTAGACCCAATATGAGCTCTCAAGACCCGATAGAGTTGCGTTTAGAAGCAGATTTATGAAGAGTAAAGACAACAATAGGTTTCAAATTCTAAGTAACACTGCACATCTCTTATCAATATGTATTAACCAATGTAAACATATGTAGTAATAGCGCTTCTTAACAAGCCAGAGAGCCTATGGATAAAGCGAACTTGAACCCTAAAACCACAGAGTGCTTGCCGATTTCCTAATTTTCTAGCCGGTAGTCACTCCTTCGGGCCAATTGTCTCACTGTATTTTCATGTGGAATATATGTACTCGCATAAGGCAATAAAAAACAACAAAAACAACTACATTTAGTAGATACTATAATAAAATTATTCGTGTGACGAAAGTGGAAAAAGTCAACCGGCATGCAAGATATTATTGTAGCGTAGCGTGAAATTCGAAGAAGCAACAAAAAAAGAGACCCACCGCTGAGTTGTTGACAGCCGCCGGAACATGTAAATAACCACGTACCTACCTACATACATACATATGTATTAGGGTGATTCAGAAAAAAATTTAAATTTTTTTTTGATCTGAACCATGCTCAAAATTTTCTTTTGTCGCTAAAATAAGTCTCAGAAAATATGAGCCCCAATATCAATATTAAGAATGTCCGCATCGCCCTTAAGAATAACACAGGATTCTTTTTTTTTTTTTAATTGAACGCGCTACCTTTTTTGCAGAGCGTTCAATCAACTTGTTCAAAAGTTATTCGAGGTCAAAGTCGAATGAGTGGTGAATTCGACTTTGACCTCGAATAAGTTTTGACCGAGTTGACTTATCGAAAAATGACTTCAGACCTTTTTTGTAGAGCGTTGTATTCTCTACAAAAATACTCCAAGGCCTTTACAGTACAACGTATCGTTCGTTAAATATCAAAACCAGAAGTAAAAGAACATTTCCCTAATGGGAAATCAAAAAGTGCGATATTCTCTGAGACTTATTTTGGCATCGAAACGAAACTTTGAGCATGGTTCCGAGGACAAAAAAAATGTTTTCTGAATCACCCTAATATGTATATACACACGAACACACTCGCACATAGAGCACATACTAATCGAATCATTGCAAATTCGTTGCAGTTGATCGAAATGCAAAACAGCAGCAGCATGTCTACAATTTTGCATGACTGCATGACGTGCTCACAAATACACAAGCACACATAACTAACTACACTCAAATGTACATTTTTTATGAGTACATATTCATCATTTGACTGGAAAAAGAGACTAAATAAAAATATTAAAACTTGTTTTTAGGTAGAATATTTTTATGTTTTTGCGCCAAATGCACCTGTTGCAGCCGGTACGGAAATTATTCGTATGAAACTTTGATGTAAGAAAAAATTCTAAATTTTCTTCAAAATTGCATTTGTGAAAATATGTTTCATATAGTTTTTTACTCATATCTGCATTTACATGCATACAGCAGGCCTTGGTTCAGACCGGTAAACGTTTAAGAGCTACAGATATATAGCTTGTAAGTTAACAGACGCCTGGTAGTTAAGGTAGGCGAAAGAGAAGATGCTCCAAGCATATCAAATAATTGGTTTTACATACATACATACTCGTACATAAATATTTACATAGGTATAAAAAAAAA
This sequence comes from Rhagoletis zephyria, assembly GCF_001687245.7. Classification (NCBI taxonomy): domain Eukaryota; kingdom Metazoa; phylum Arthropoda; class Insecta; order Diptera; family Tephritidae; genus Rhagoletis; species Rhagoletis zephyria. Next base: position 10,167 of record NW_016159122.1, read on the forward strand.
ACCGTACGCAGGTTAGACAAAGAATTAGTGAAATTTCTCGCTCCCGGTCGAAAACGACGAACTTTTATTGTGCCACATAATGCTCTTATTAACCGACTTCAAAAGAAAGAGAAGGTTATCAATTCGTCGTAATATATATTTTTATACCCGAGCGCACTTGTGCACAAGGGTATATTAATTTTGTTCACATAACGGTTGTTTGTAACAGCCAAAACGGATCGAGATAGATATAGACAAATGTATACATAAATGATCAGGATGAAAAAAGAAATCGATTAAGCCATGTCTGTCTGTCCGTCCGTCTGTCCGTCTGTCCGTCTGTCCGTAATCAGTAAATATTGAAGCTAATTTATTCAAAATTGATGCTTGCAACAATTCTTTACCAAGAAATACGTTTATGGTAAAATTTTGGAAAATGGGCGTGGCACCGCCCACTTATGATCACATATAATTATATCGGTAACCGTTCTACCAATTTGTACCAAACTCGGTATTTTTATTGTGCTTGCTACATAAAAGCAAAACGTTGAAAATTATTGAAATCGGACTAAAATTACGGCCGCTTTTTATATAACGGTAAATTTCAGAAATGCTTGAAACTTCAATAATTCGAAATTTAAGGACGCTAATTTACTCAAAATTGATACACCCCGGCTTACCAACTAGCGGTAGC
>NW_016159122.1:11807-14348 GCF_001687245.7 Rhagoletis zephyria
GTACACGATAACTCGAGCAAAAATTTAGATATCTCAACGAAATTTGGTGTGTAGGTTTCCCTTAATCCTTGAAAATGGGCGAAATCGGACTTTAACCACGCCCACTTCCCATATAACGGTTTCGGAAAGGTGAAAAAACATCTATTTAATACTTGCGCCGGGTATTTAAAGTTCGGCTCCGCCCGAACTTAGACTTTCTTACTTGTTTTCATGTACGTTACCGCAAAACTTTTGACCATGTCCACCGATTTCTATAATTCTATTTTTATTGGAAAGATGGTAGCTCAAGGGTAGTCCCATACTAATTTGGTTTAGATCCGATCATTGGATCTTGAATAAATAAACGGTACTCTTAAACTTTTATATGGAAATTGAAGCCGGTTTTGTTCTTTGCTTAAAAATTACTTGTTTCCAACATTTTTTAGCAAAAAAAAAACCAAACACTATCTTTAGTGCGCGGAAAGTGGGGCAACATTTAACAAATCACTTGAATTTTCACTGAAGTAATATTTCAAAGCTATGCTATAAGTTGTAACTTTCAAATTCACATACCAATACCAAGTCAAATATATAACTGAAAGCACATACATACATACATGCATATATATGTAGATGTGTATACCCAAGCTGTCAGACTAGGACTCGCACTTACCTGGAAAGAGAGAAAAAATGAAAGCACAAAATTAGTTGACCATATATACATATTTATATGTATATTTTTCATATTTTATCTAATAAGCTAATTGCATGGGGCTCTGAAAAGATGAATCTAATTTCTTTGTATGCTATATTTAAGAAAAATCGGAGAAATTATTATCTTGTTAGTAATGGATATTTTTGATTTTTCTTTAATTATAATGAATGTCTGATTTATATATTCCTTTGCGGTGTAAATAATTTCGGTAATGTTTTAGGATTTTTATATCGACCTCGACCCTATTAAGCTGGCATTTCAGGGTACTATTTTCTATACATATAGGGAAAACTTGAAAGTTAGGAGGGTGCTCGAGCACTCCCTGCCCCTACCTGGCTACACCCATAAGTGTGTGAGTATGTTTGTAGCTCGTTTAGGCTAAAACGGCTGAACGGCTGAACGGATTTCATTGAAATTTGGCAAACAGATGGGCTATAACCTGGAATAACATATAGAATGTCTTTCGAAGAGAGTTGTCACCTTTTTCAAAAGCTAAAATCAATTCATTAAAAAAAAAATATCTTTCGAAGAGAGTTGCCACCTTTTTCAAAAGTTAAAATCAATTAATTAATAAATTAAATGAAATATGACAAACGAAAGGGGTTCCAAAACTATTTACTTCGAGAATATTATTTGTAAGGGGGTTGCCACCCGAATAATTATTAAGCAAAAAAAAATATCAACACAATACAGAATTCAAACGAAAGCAGCACAAAATCCATTTATTTTAAATATTCATTAAGGGGGCTGCCACCTGTTCAAAATGGTAAAATCAGTTTAATTAACAACTTAAATGAAATATTTTAATATGGGTATCAACCTAGAGCGCTTTAGGAAAGTTATATTTCAGAAATATTTTTGAAAAGGGTTACCACCTGTTTAAAAAGTAAAAATCCATTTCACTTAATAAGTTAAATGAAATATTTTAATAAGGGAGCCAAAGAAAATAGGTTTAAGGAAATCTGTGTCTGTTTCGAAGTTATTTTTTATTTTAAAATCAGTATAATTAACAGTGATGTTAATGTGTTTGTTGCTCTTTTTTGTATAAAATTTGGCACAGAGGTAGCTTATGACCCGAACTAACATACAGAATATTTTTTGACTAGAGTTGCCACCTACTTAAAAAAATCTATATTTTAAATTCAACGAAATTTTATAATATGGATGTCAAATGAAAAAAGCTTTAATACAAAAACTTATTTAAGCGGATTTTCATCTATTTAAAAATGTAAATTAAATTTTATTCATAATTTTAGTGGTGTATAACAATATGGGTAGCAAGCGAATCAGATTTAGGATGCCTTACTCTGCAAATATTTTGGAAAGTGTGGTCACCTGTTTAAAAGTCAAATCCCATTTTTTAATAAATTAAATAAAGTATTACCATATGGATGAATGTCAATCGAAAGACGTATGAGAAAGCTTTGTTTCGAAAATATTTTTAAGGGGGTTTGCCAACTGTCTAAAAGTCAATTTAAGCTTAAGCAACACGTTAAATGAAACATTACAAAATGATGTCAAGTCAAAAAAATGATTCGAAATTATTGGAAAATATATTTAAAAATTATTGCGACCTGTTTAAATGTTAAATTTAATTTAATCAAATATTGCAATATGGATGTCTAACTGAAGATATTTTGGAAAGCTTTATAACGAAAAAAATATAAGCCTTAAAAAAAACAAATTTATATATAAGTAGTATAAACACTACCTACAAAATGTAAGTCGTTTTTATACCCGAGCGCACTTGTGCACAAGGGTATATTAATTTTGTTCACATAACGGTTGTTTGTAACAGCCAAAACGAATCGAGATAGATATAGACAAATGTATACATAAATGATCAG